>NC_089742.1:41218012-41258012 GCF_040412425.1 Macrobrachium rosenbergii | reverse complement strand
TCATAGTAATCCGGCTGGTTTACAATAAATAAATAAATAAGTAAATAACTGCCTTATATAGCACTTTTTCCTTTCAATACTTCTCTTAAAGTCGATTACATCATTTTGCCACGCCTTCCACAGCCATCGATGTCGAAACTGTACAATGAAATTCTTGCTAGTATTTTCACATCATAACATTCATACTATTTATTGCATACCTATAACAAATCACACGCCTTAGAATAACATATCCCTTTACTGTGTGTATAAAATACGAAAACAGTAGAAATAATTTTTTAAAAAATGCGAAAAATTTGTAAGTGATTCCTTCAGAGGCATGACCCCGAGAGCACAGGTATTTCGTACATATTTCCCGGGCATTTAATAGCATCTTCTTCCTTACGACCCATTCACTCTCCTAGCTTTTGGGCCTTTCCGTGGCTACTTGCCGCTTACATCATAATCCTAAGGCTTTGTAGCAAGTTTCAATTATGACTGATTTTTCCTTTTTACAAGGCACAGGTTTTAACCCGGGGCTAAACTTCCTTTTTTCATCTTTTAATGTCCCACACGGAGAGAGAGAGAGAGAGAGAGAGAGAGAGAGAGAGAAGAGGATTCCTATGCCTCTCTTATATACCATTTGTCGGTCACTATTTATCGAGACACGGTATAACTTTTTGCAATAAAATTGTTTTCATTACCTTTACATCAAAGTGTTTATAAAAAAAATGATAATCAGTCAATCAAAATGCTGGGTACACGTATTTCAATGCACATCAAAACATATTTTCTATTTTACTTATAATATAATGAGATTATAGGGCCTATGAACTGCATAAAATATTATGAGGCAAGAGTTTTTATCATGAACTTTTCATTGCTACAAATAACATCACCAAATAATTATTTTGTGCGTATCTTCCCTCGCCGGTTGTGACGCCAGTCTTGTACCATAAGAATTTAGTAACCTTTTACAATAAATTTAAGCACCAAGCAAAGCATACCATTATTTCTAGCATCGTCCGTTTCCTTGTGAATAATTCTCCCACCTCTTACTTCCAGGGGCTACATTCTCCCGAACCCCCAAAATCCGACCGGAGTTTCTAATAGGGCAATAGATGCATGAAATTAACCTGAAGGCGAGATTATGCAAATTTCTCTCGGGGAACTAAAATCGCAACATGAGACCCAAACCACGACAAACCTGCCTCTCCTCATTCGCTTTTACCTTTCCCTTTCGTTTCTTTGTTTCTCTGCCTCATCTTTCATTTTCAATCATTTATTTCCTCCTGTTTAACATGTTCCCGTCATCGAAATATTCCTATTTTCTTTATTTATTTCCTCTTCTTACTCCTCAGTTTCCGCCGTCGTTATCCTTCTTTTTACATTTCTTTTTTTCCTCTTCCTTATTCTCCCGGTGCATAACTACATTTCTCTTTTTTTTCTAGTTTTTGTTTGACTTTCCTCCTTCTCCCGATATCTACTACCGTTACCATTCTATTTAACTTCATTATTCCCTCTTCTTCATTCTCCACTTCTCTTCCAAGGTCCTCTAGCCACTCTGTCCCATAATTCTAACAATCTCCAACATGTACGTTATCCTTTAATAACGTTTCAAAGCAGTTTTCTGATTAATTTAATCCGTTACATATAATTAATTCAATCCTGAAATGAAAACACACACCGGAGTCCTTTTCTCACACAAACACACGCGCACAGAAAGCAGAAAAAAAAAAAGATGAAATCATCTTAAGCAGTAGAAATCCATAAGCATATACTAAAGTCAGGGAAAAATGTGAAGAGACGTGGTACTACAATCATCCAGTATCAACAGGAGATCAAAAAGACCCATCACTATTATTTGGAAAGCATACACTTACTGGCATTACGGTGAGCCGGTAATGAAATTTCTCTCTCTCTCTCTCTCTCTCTCTCTCTCTCTCTCTCTCTCTCTCTCTCTCTCTCCAGAGCTCAAATATCAATTTTCTCCCCACACTGTCTCTAATTTTGGAACAACGAGAAGACTGATAAGCGCTAAGCCGAAAAATAACCAAACGTTACACTGAACACGACGGAATTTTTCGCTTATAATTTCTGGATAAAATACAGTCGATTCTCTCTAGACAAAATTTAGGATAAAACATTTAACCAAAAGCTGGAAGCCTGCTCACTCCTACGGAGTTACGGGACAGGAATGATGAATATGCAACGGGATATGAATTACAACGCGTTGCAAAACAGGGTAGAGATACGGAGACATTTTGAGACCAAAAGGAAAAGAACTTGACAATAAAAACAGTTTCTGTCTCACTTTTTCTTTCATGCACAAACGGTCGAGCACACTAATTTCCTTGTAGATTTTATAACAAAGAATTCCCCTCTCTCTCTCTCTCTCTCTCTCTCTCTCTCTCTCTCTCTCTCAAAGACACCCTCTCCACCACACACTCGCGAACATAACTACCTCCTTATAGTTTTATGCTCATTTAACTTTCTAGTTCTCTCTCTCTCTCTCTCTCTCTCTCTCTCTTCTCTCTCTCTCTCTCTCTCTCTCTACCTACCTTTGGTACTGAAACATGGGGATACAGACAACGAAGCCTAGTTTTATATGATACCAGTTTTACACGTGCTTCAGAACAATAACTTACGAAACGATGCAAATTTAACAATAATGCACCATGAGAAATACTCAGGTTCTATGGGGAAAGCAATATTATCATTATTCAAATCAAGCACGCATTCATAACGAACAATCACCAAAACTCGTTAACCTACATGGCAACCATCCAAAGAATGGAGAATGTTCATATTCGAAACGACAGAAATAAAAACTAAAAATGAACACTGAATATCCATGGAAATAAACCAACACATAAATACAGACATAAAAATGACAAAGAAGGTTTTATCACTGAAAAAACTAAGGAAAGGAGGATGAAGAATTGCTACGTGAACAATGAAATATTGCACAATACGACGACTACGTGCCTAGCTTAGAGAAATGCTCTTGGTAAAAGGGCAAACAGAAGTGGTAAAAAATACAAGGTTGAAGCATATAAATCGGTTCTTATTCGATCGTATTATTATCATTATCATTGCCATCCTTATTCTTATTATCATTGTTCATAATGTGCAAATATTAAGAACGGAGCCGAAAGACTAAGAGATGGTTTAGTAGCTTCCTAAACTATAATGAGTCGCGTAAAAAACTATATAAAACAAAAACGGAATAAACATGAAAATGCATAGAATGAATACGTTACCTCGTCCCTACCTTCCAATGTTTAGTAACAGCAAAATACAAAAAAAGTTCAATATTTATATAAATTTACCAAAACAAATAACCATAAGCAGAGATGAATACATAAGCTCCCATTTAAATATCAGTCAAAGCGAGCAACCTTCCACTACATTAATTCAATATTCAGGTGAAGCAAGAGCAGTAAAAGAAGCAAGAGAAAAACTCTCCCTCTTCTCCCTTACGCCATCAACAAATCTTCCTTTCCCACCAACAGTCAATAAAAGCAGTAATGAAGTGCCTTTCGGCTATGTAGGTTGCATATTATATGATGCCACCTCGGTCCCCACACTTCGACGTCAGATAGTGGCATTCTGAGAGAGAGAGAGAGAGAGAGAGAGAGAGAGAGAGAGAGAGAGAGAGAGAGAGAGAGAAAGTCATGCACTTGACGTCTGCGCACTTGGGAGTGAGTGAGTGAGAGAGTGATAAAGATATCCTGCGTTTGGGAGAGAGAGAGAGAGAGAGAGAGAGAGAGAGAGAGAGAGAGAGAGAGAGAGAGAGAGAGAGAGAGAGAGAGAGAGTCATGCACCTGGCGTCTGCGCACTTGTGAGTGAGTGAGTGAGAGAGAGAGGGATAAAAAAGATATCCTGCGGTTGGAGAGAGAGAGAGAGAGAGAGAGAGAGAGAGAGAGAGAGAGAGAGAGAGTTGGAGAGAGAGAGAGATCCTGGAGAGAGAGAGAGAGAGAGAGAGAGAGAGAGAGAGAGAGAGAGAGAGAGAGATTCCACAGCCAATTTGGAGAGAGAAAGCGAAGGAGACTGACAGACACATTTAGCAGCTGATTAAACAGAAAGACAGACAATCACAGAGTCGGAGCGAGAGACAGACAGACAGACGGACGGACCGACAGAGAACAAATCATGCACGACACAGGGCAATAATCCTCTTGGACTAATGGAGGAAGAAGGTACTGAAGGGGATTACGACCTCGGCGAATGACTGGAGTGCATCAACAAGATCTCGATGGGCGATTAGCGAAGGACGAGGGGATTTAAGCGTCCTTTGAACGTTGGGTAATAAAAACATTACAAGATATATCTCCCTGATCCCGATTTGGTAATCGTGTGGGACGAGATCAGAGACCACGGTTAGAAAGCGGACGTGTGCCTGTAGAGAATTGTCCCTCATGATGATACTTCTAATTCGTGGTGAGAAGACCAGATTGAGTGATTTCATTAATATTATCATTCATAAGTATTATGACACGAGCCGACGAATAAAATAACCACCGGCGGAAAAGGAGACGAAATAAAAGCACAAGAAGGGATCAGAACATTACATACCTATAAATAACAATAAGCAGTTACACAAATAATAAACACACACACACTATATGTGTGTAAATATATATATATATATATATATATATATATATATATATATATGTGTGTGTGTGTGTGTGTATGTGTGTGTGTGTGTGTGTATGTATGTATATGGATAATAAATATATACCCAAAAACTGAAACTGAATTGCCAGTATGCTAAATCAATCTAAAATTACAGCAATAACATCAAATGACAAAAGATAATATAATAAAAGCGAAACAAAATAACAAGCAGAGAAACTGAGTCTCACTATACCTCTCAAGGATAAGATCTCGTGAATGTATCTCAAACAAGGAAACTCAAACACAATATTGATGAAGACCACTGTAAAGAGGCTATGGCACACCCAAAGGTTCAATTCCACAGGTTATACGGTCACAACACAGCATGGCATCTGATGTTACATTCCAGCCACTAATAGCGCCAGATATCAACAGGAAAAAGATGGAACATATTAAATTTTTCGAGACTAACATACGAATATCGATTATTCTTCATAAAAAACGTTTCATCCCTGAAGGATTGAATTAACAGAAATACACTAGTCACTATTGTGTTCATCACAACTGCAAAACCAAGACTGAAACCCCCAATGCAGAGAAAGATCTGTTTTTTTTTTAAATGAACACCATATTCTTTGGAAGCTTCAATTTCAAGGCAGTGGTCACTGCGGGCTTGTTCCAAATGAATAAGGTTCATCATCTGAGTAATAATAATAATAATAATAATAATAATAATAATAATAATAATAATAATAATAATAATAATACCGCTTCGTTTTATCCTGTCCTCGCATTCAACCTTTTTCGCATGTTAATGTCCTTTCATCCTAACATTTTGCCATTTGCCTATTAAGCATTATCACTGTCTTCCTCTGTTCCTCCTTCATACGAATTTTAAATTGAACACCCTTTTCACATTGTTATCATTTTCCAGTTCCTTACTGATAAATCCACCCTCAAAGAATCTGGTCCACCATTTCACATACGATGCTCTTCCAATAGCATTACTTTGGTAAATGAGCTCATTATTAATAATACCAGTGATTAAAACCAAAGAGAATTGGCAAAACCGGCAATTGCCAAATTCACTACAACTCAGAACTTGATGTAAATACGAGTGTAAGAGGATTCGATGAGATGGAGTGACTGACTTAGAGAATTACCTTATGCAACAAGTTGCTAACTTGAACTTATGAAGGTAGTCCACATCATTTATCGAATTCAACTTTGTTAAAATAAGAGGACATATATACTATAGTATATATATATTATATATATATATATATATATATATATATATATATATATATATGGGAAGTCGTCGTGACTATATTACCGTATATTCAACTTTTTGTTAAAATAGATGAATTCAATATATTGTTATATATATATATACATATATATATATATATATACTGTATATATATATATATATATATATATATATATATATATATATATATATATATATATATATATATTATATACTGTACAGTATACATATGTAAGTGTGTATGTATATATAAAACTGCATACTTTTTTATGAAACATACAAAGGCCACCACTTCGCTGGCAAAATTCTTACCAATAGAATGTATGTAAATGAAAAAAAAAAAAATACGGACGACTTAAGTTTATTTTAGATCTGTCATAACGGATGAAAACATTATTTACACAATGACTCATAATTAAGGATTTAAAAATATGTCAAACAGTTCAACTGTTTTAATTCTGACAACCATGCGACACACAAAAAAAAGACCTCTCCCCGGAAATTTTCAGCCTCTGTTAAATGATAATTAGGGATTGGAACTGTCGTTAACTTTCTGATCTCTCTTGGTGTTTAATTAGTTACGTACATTCACATACATAACAAAAATATCTGTCCAATTAACTCGAAAATATTTAACTTCTATGAATTGATAATTGGTGAGGTGAAGTGGCACTAATTTATTAATCATCTAGCCATGTCTAACTATTTTCATTTTGGCAAAATATGCAAAAGTTAAGGCAAGCAGAAAAAAAAAATATATGTATGTATATATATAAATAAATAAATATATATATATATATATATATATATATATATATATATATATATATATATATATATATATATATACACACACACAATGAGTATGTACAAAATCAGTAACAAGTATAATAGAAAAGATAAAGACGTAATGCAAATACTAAATAATGATTACACAAACTCATGAAATGTTGAAAGACAAAAATTTTGAAGGAGATAAAACAAGTAAAAAATGCGCCGAAATTTCTTCGGGGCTATCGAGTGTCCTGCAATTTGGTATGTCCGATGATCGGAGGGTGGATGATCAACGCAGCAATTTGCAACCCTCCACCCTCAGTAGTTTTTAAGATCTGAGGGCGGACAGAAAAAAGTGCGGACAGAATAAAGTGCGGACGGACAGACAAACCCGGCACAAGAGTTTTCTTTTACGGAAAACTAAAAACTGAATAAAAATGAAAACAGGGGAAACAAGAATACTTGCAGCAACCTCTACAAGGAAGAGATAAATTCTATGATTTTAGCAACATTTATTATGAAGAACGATATCCACAGACCTGATGAAAACTCGAGGCAAAACAGCAAAGCGCGATATTGTGGAAAAAAAGGGACTAGATAAAGAAGAGTTGTAAAAAAAAATTATGGTACAGTAAACAATGCCGGCCACGAGACCAAAAGTTCCTAAAATCTCTCTCTCTCTCCACTCCACTCGCTTTCCCTCTCACAATTTATGGTGAATGTACTTTTTTCTCTCTCTCTCTCTCTCTCTCTATGGTTTTACCTCTTCGTTCCCTCTCACTCTACGCTACATAGTTATTTTAATTTAAGTTTTTATGTGCTGTCATGGTGAATCTCTTTTTCGACACTACACCATTTGTATGAGTATACTAAGTCGCTGATTTTTAGAGTAATTATTTGGGTTCTTTTCTCTCTCTCTCTCTCTCTCTCTCTCTCTCTCCATTTATGTAAATTATACCTAATATTTTCTCTCTCTCTCTCTCTCTCTTTCCATTTATACAAATTATACCGAATATTCTCTCTCTCTCTCTCCCCTTTTCCAATTATATAAATTATATCGAATATTCTCTCTCTCATACCGAATATCTCTCTCTCTCTCTCTCTCTCTCTCTCTCTCTCTCAAGATACAGGTCCCATTACCTCAAGTCTGAGACCCTTCATTATAGAGGGGGTGAAGATAATGTGAAAGTTTAACTTTCCATTGAACTTATAAAGGCACACAGGCCACTTTCCTCAGTCATTTGAATATCTCCGGAGAACGCGGATATACAGCTATCGATTATGAAGGGAGTTCAACAGGTTTCTGCGTTGCCATAAAAAGGTGGCCTTTCATACAGCTACGCTTCAAAAATAATGTCTTTTTCAGCACAGGAACAACTTCTTCTACAATAAACGTATTATATACGATGTAATTACGTCTTTAGCTCAGTCTTCGGATTATATATATATATATATATATATATATATATATATATATATATATATATATATATATATATATATATATATATATGTGTGTGTGTGTGTACGTATGTATATATACCTTCTTTTTCTATAGGTATATATATATATATATATATATATATATATATATATATATATATATATATATATATATATATCAATAAATGTATTATATCCAATGTAAATATGTCTTTATCGCCCACTTTCTTATTTCACATACACATAAATATATATATATATATATATATATATATATATATATATATATATATATATATATATATATATATATATGTATGTAGACATATATATTTATATGTGTGTGTATATAGGTGTGTGTAAGTGTATGTATGCGTGCCTGTGTGTGAGTGTGTATATTAGATTTACTTCAACCGTTATGCATAACTAAGTTCACAATCACAGTCATCCAGGCAGTAACATAAAGCAATGACACCTCGTAAGGCGATAACGGTAACAAACATTTAAGTTTTCCTTCATGATATGAAATCCCACAGGAAATTTCTGTCTGAAATGCCATGTCCGCTTAGTTTACATGCAAGAGCAAATAAGTAGTGGCATCACCTTTAAAATACAAGACGGGTGACTTCATCCCCAGTCGCAGTACTGCTGATCAGATAGCACTGTTAAGAAATCCTGGCTTTATGTTGTTATTATTAATATTAATAATGTTAAAAAAAAAACTGCCCCTAGCACGTTTACTCTTCAACATTCCAAATCGAGTATGAAAACAAAGCGGAGAATATTTTACGAATAAAAATTACTGAGGCTAGAGGGCTGCAAATTGGTATGTTGATCATCCACCCTCCAGTAATCAAAAATACCAAATTGCAGCCCTCTAGCCTCAGTAGTTTTTATTTTATTTAAGGTTAAAGTTAGCCATGATCGTGCGTCTGGCAACGCTATAGGACAAGCCACCACCGGGCCGTGGCTGAAAGTTTCATGGGCCGCGGCTCATACAGCAGCATACCGAGACCACCGAAAGATAGATCTATTTTCGGTGGCCTTGATTATAAGCTATACATAAAACTCGATTTCGCCGAAGTTCCTTCGGCGCATTTTTTACTTGTTTATTGTTGTTCATTCTTACTATCGAGTTGAATATCTACGCTTTCAAAAGGGTAACAAAAGTAAAGTTTAATTCAAGTATTTCTAGCATTGTACACGATAATAAGACCTATATTTGTGCTCCAAAGCCGATAAAGCCTCCAAATAAAGAATTCACAAAGACCAAAGACTTTTCCGATGTTCGACCATACCTAACAGGTATAGTAAAATTAAATCAACCGTTTCTAGTACTGCCCATGATACTAAGCCATATTTGTATTCCATAGCCGATAAAGCCTCAGAATAAGGAATCCAATAAGACCAAAGAGTTTCCCGATGTTCGACCATACCTAACAAACACAATTAAAAGTATAATCAAAAGTATAACGATAATCAATGTCAACGTCTGTGTTCCAGTTTATTCTTTTATAAATGTCCATCTGAATCCAGCAATGAGAAGCGAAAGCTGGAACAGGACAAAGTTGAAAAAGCTGGCCAGTCAGGTGTGAGGAGAGCGAAAGGAGCGGAAAGAAAGCGAGGGCAAAGAGCCTCCCAGATGGGGTCAAACGAACCCCTTCTGGTACCGACTCCATCGCGACGCACAAATCACGTCGTAGGCTTTTATCCTATACGGAGCAAGTGCTTGAGGAAAGAGTTGAAAAATAAGAGAATGAAATATACAAAGGCTATATATAACAGGAGACGTAGAACAAAGCACAGCAGGAAGTAAAAGGGAGAAAGTGACAGGTGTCGATGTCGAGAGGCCAAGAACGAATAGGCATAAAAAAGGGACAGAATGAAATTTGCTAAAGTTGTAGACAACACGAAACAACAAGCAAAGCAAAATCTGGTATTCCCTAAACCCGATGATTTTCAATACGATTGTATCCAACTGAAGACAAGGTCTAGAGAACTAGGCCTTGACTGTACAGGCAGTATGTCTTAGTTTAACCAGACCACTGAGCTGATTAACAGCTCTCCTAGGGCTGACCCGAAGGATTAGATTTATTTTACGTGGCTAAGAACCAATTGGTTACCTAGCAACGGGACCTACAGCTTATTGTGGAATCCGAACCACATTATGACGAGAAATGAATTTCTATCACCAGAAATAAATTCGTCTAATTCTTCACTGGCCGGACGGAGAATCGAAGACCTTGACTGTAGACTCAATAGCAGACGAACTCGACGAGACGCCTTGTCCACAACCTTTGAGGTAAGGCGATCAGCAGACAGAATGAAGGACGAATTTTCTTTAAAAGTACCATCTTACACGTCTTGCAAAGCCCAACAACATTCATTCATCGTTACCAAACTCTGCCAGGGCTTCCTGACTCTGTATTGAGGAAGTGAATAAAAAAATCTATTTAGAGAATGCGACAAGTATTTTACGTATAACAGTGTCTACAGTGAAGATAGGAGAAAACACTGGTTGTTGCAACGATAACTAAATAGTTTATTCCTTCAGAGCGCTGTCTTCATGCATAATAAATCAGGTTACTGATGGCTTTACCAAGTTCTCTTTCAATCTTACATGTTCGAAAGAAAACGCAAGTTGTGCTAACTTGCATCACCAGGTTTGCTTTGTAACCTGAACGCAAGATAATATACAAATTATGGATAACGTCCTTTGAGAATCTTTAAGGGTGGCCACCGAGTCACGGAAAAACAGAAATAGATTTCTAAATAAAAAAATAAAGGACGGAAAATGAACAACAAAAAGTAATGGCAACAGAGCTACCTAAATTGTATAAGCTAATTCCGGTGACCCAGCTGCTATTATTGTTATTAGCTCTTTTTTTTTTTTTTTTTTTTTTTTTTTTTTTTTTTTTTTTTGCAAAAGGAAACAACAAATATTTCTGACTCCTGGCACCCAACCCCCAACAATCAAGGAAATTTTCCCCTTTCTGGCTTCACTCAGAAGGAAAATTACATTCCAAATTCTTCTGAGCCAACGCTTATAATTGTGTTTCCAGAGATGTAAAAAGAAAGGCGCCTGCACGGATGAAGTTTGTAGTCATTTGCGTTCTCCTCTCTCTCTCTCTCTCTCTCTCTCTCTCTCTCTCTTCCTCTGGTTGTCTCTGTATCTCTCGTCTATCTCTTCGCTGGTTACCCTCATTTGTGGTCTCTCTCTCTCTCTCTCTCTCTCTCTCTCTCTCTCTCTCTCTCTCCGTCTATCCCGCTGGTTACCCTCCTCACCTTTCCTTTTTACACAGTCCTTTCTTTCCTCCTCCCATATCGCCCCTATTAATTACTCGTTCTTCTCCTATTACCCATAACAGACTTTTATTTTTCCTTTTTTTAAATATCTATCTGTTCTCCGCTTTCTCCCCACCTCCTCTTTCTCTTAGTTCTGTCCCATCTGAATTCTCCATTCTCTCTCACCTCTCCTTCGTCCACAATACTTAATTCTACCATTTTCTTCTTTACCTTTGTTCCTCACTTTTCCCTTTCCCTCACGACTGCACCTTTAGTCCGTTTTCTCATTCTCTTTCCCTCCTAACTCTTAATTACCATATATTATGTTACTCTGTTCCACCTTTCCTCTCTCTCTCTCTCTCTCTCTCTCTTTCTCTCTCAGAAATTCGCAATCTTACGAAAGCTCTCTCTCTCTCTCTCTCTCTCTCTCTCTCTCTCTCTCTCTCTCTCTCTTAAGCAGACAGAGAACTGAGCACTCTTCTGAAAACGATTTCTCTCTCTCTCTCTCTCTCTCTCGCAAACGCACACGAACTCCTCCCATCTTGAACGCTTCAGCGACTAACCGTCCAACAGAATACTTAACCCATCCCCGAGAAGTCTCTTTTACTTCAAAAGTAAAAAAAAATAATAGCTCTTCATTATATCATGATCGCATACACAAGGGTTTCAAAAAGTCGCTAATTAACGTAACAAGAGAGAGTGTGTGGATAGGGTGGGGAAGATGGAGGGGGAGGGGGAGTTAAGGGAGGAGGCGTAGGAGGATGAAGGTCGGAGTCTTCATTAAGCATAACGATATAACAAGATTCTTCATAGCAACTGCCTCTCTTTTAATCTTTCTCTTTCACAAAACTAGAACTTCATGTTACAAACTTCTATGTGGAAGTGGGCGAGTGCGACAAAGGGTGGGTGCTGGTTTCTACATAAAAACGAACTTGGTCGAAACTATTTTCTACCAAAAATCATATCAGTTGATCAAGGGGAAAAAATATCCGCTCCAGACATGGCAAATTTCCCCCTCTACACAATCTTTTTAGAGTAAGTTACCAAACTTCGACAATCGTCTATTTTACACAAACCGGCGTTACATTCTGGACGAGAATCTTTCGTAGAAATAATGGTTCTAGATACTGTGATGCTGCCTCGCAACCTTGATTGATTGATTGATTGATTCTATGCACTTATGTTATGCGTGAAGATGTCGATGTTATGAGGCGGGCAATTTAATCATGTCTTGATCAGACGCTTAAAACAAAAAGAAATAAAATGGATAAAAGTGAAGCCTAACAGCGAAAGTAACTCGAAATTTATCACTACATATCATTACTTGAAAAGGATACCTTTGACCACCATCTCACATGACGAAAAATCTCTGAAAAATAGATTCGAAGAAAAAAAAACATTCTTATTACTCTCTTATAATCGCTAACATTTCATTGGCCTCCTTTTACTTCAGTGTTTATTTAATCCCCTCCTTTCCCTACATTCTTTATTGACATTCTGTTCTCTGGAACACTGCATTAACTGAATTTGTGCAGATGGGTGTTACAACACGAAAGGCCTATGTCATAAAATGGATGTATTTCAGCGTGGCGTTTCTACATAAAAACATTACATTTTCTTCCTCTCTAAGAATCCTACCAAACCCTTCTTGCCTCTCAATGATTTCAGAAAATTCTTTCATCTTACTTCGGTCTGAAGATACAAGACAAGCTCACGTTAACAATACACATACCCCTGTCAGACTCATGGAAATAGACAAGAATATATCTTACACTACTCTTAGAAACTTATTCATCAACATTCTTGTCCCCACAACTGTTTAAAAGACATTTACCCTTATCCAGCTTCGTGTCACATGTCTGAGAAATTCAGACCCAAGCCTAGCCATAAGAGTGTCAAAACCTCGAAACACGAGATCTCTGGGCCAATAAAAACTTCTAAACGCCACTAAACAAAGCCCATTAGTTCCAAAGTGTCATGACCAGCTGATTTCATTCTTGACACCTTCGCTTCCAACTCGGAGAACTGCTCTAACCGTTAGGGCTTCCTCAAGCCCCATACCGGATGGATATCATTCTTCTGTCGTATAATTCTAGCGTTCCTCCTTTTCTAATGTAATGGACTTAGGGTAAGAGTGATGACCTGTATTCTTTAATCTTTTAAATTCGGGAAAGTTGTTTGTGATGCCACTGATATTCCCAAATTTCTTATTATAGGGGTATTGCCTGAGGAAGGAAGAGGACTGTTCCTTCTTTACATAAAATGCACTATTTAATATTACACTACTTTATCGTCGACTATTCCAGTGAAAGAAAATGCTAGGAACCTATCTGAAACCTACCACAGAAGTGACTTATCCTAACTTTAAAGTAAAAAAAAAATAAAAACTGTTTTCGATTAAAAAAAAATCTAAAACTCCTCTAAATTACAAAACGTTCCAAACCTTTTCTCTCGTCGCTATTTTCTGTTTTGACTGAGCTTCTAACTAAAACCTCGAGCCGGTGTCTGACAGGGGGCAAAAATACAATTCAGTGTTTAAAAAAAAATAGTTTTCTACGTCAAACACTTCTCATCACAAATAAGCCCTTCCAGAACCTTGGAAAAATTTCTAAATCTTATGTGTACTCTGAGTTGTGAAGTATATTCTAAAAAAGTTAATTAGCAAATTGGGCTAAAGAACAACCTAAAGAAAGTGGGTTTCCTTTTCTTCTAAAAATGGTAAAATAAAATCTTTGCATCACAACAAAGTTCTCATCAATTTGAACAATTTGAATATCCTTGCCTTTTTATGAATAACATTTCACTGGTTATGGAATGTAACAGCGTTATGATTTCTCAAAATTTCGGCGTCAACCATTTTACTTCAAGAGTCAAACCATGTGTTCCCACTTTCACCTCTTAAATTCTGAAACTCTCTGTCACCTCATAAATTTCCAGATTCCAGGGCATACAAGAGTATCAGAAGAACTCTTCTTGTTATTATGTTAAGGGGGAAAAAATCGCTGTCGAAATTAATTTTTTGTTGCAAAACAGCGGGAGATCTCATCTCCCTTAACGAAACAATGCCTAAAAGTAACAAGCCCTATCTGCGTCCAAATGGCAATCGAGAGAGCGAACCCGAATTGTCAAAAATCGAAACGATGAAATTGCTCTTCGTAAACTGAACTAAATAAACGAATGACAAAAGAACGAACTGAAATTAAATCATCTACTCCCGTTTTCATCTACTGGGATTTAACAAAACTGAATTACCAACAGAACGCATTTTACATTTGAAAAGGAACGCACTTGATCACAGTAACACACGCAAACATAAAACAAAGTTAAAACGCCTGCACACACACACACACACACACACACACACACACACACACACATTATCGCGCGCGCGCGCTGTTAAAACACCAACGTTTCCAACAATTCATTCTCGACAAATCTATGAGAAGTGTCGCCTAACGCCTGTCAAAAGACGCACACACACATACGAACAGAATCCTGTTCCTAACAATTCGTGTTCGACAGACATGACTGTGATAAATGTTACCCAAGAAAATGCCGCGCGAGCTGCAGAAACTTTGAATTGAACTTTATTTTGGAAAATAAAGCGAAAGAAATTGATGCAGCTAAGTTCACTAATTACTCCTGAACTACAAATGTTTCTATTAAAATACAAGCCCTTCTCAGGGAAATAATAAAACAATTCATTACAGTGACAGTTTGATGCCCTGTACTGGAGAGTAAAAGGATAACGGGACAATAATTAAAGTATGCAAATATATGAATAAATACATATAGTTTGAAAGGATAATTCTGATAAATATTTATAAATACAATCATTCATCCACGCGCAAAGACATACATTTATATATCCACATAAACATTCTGAAAGAAAATACACAAAAAATAACCGTATATAAACACACAAACATTTATTCCAAAAGTAATATTGCAAAGAAACATGTGCATGCACACAAACATACTTACACTATTGTATTTGTCACAAGCAAGTTGAAAACTCAATCACATCAACCTGACTAAGCAGGATACATACATCTTAATAATTTCTTTGCAAACAGGAAATTAAAACTACGCACGCTTCTAAAAAAAAATAAACAAAACTTCCAAGACTTTTAATAAAAATTTAATTTTGATATTAAAGGTCTCCGTTCATCAGCATCGTAAAATAGGTCACTGACGCGGAGATACAGGCGTGCAAGTGTATCAGTATCATATAAAGAGTATAACACTGAGCAAATAAAAGGTCATAGCACATTATACGTACATACACACACACACGTATATATATATATATATATATATATATATATATATATATATATATATATATATATATAATATATATATATATATATATATATATATATATATGTGTGTGTGTGTGTGTGTGTGTGTGTGTGTACGTATCTATGAATGTGTGTACTTTTAAGTAATAACTGTAATTTATTTTGATCTAAACTGGTAACTGTTCACCCTCCCAATTTACATTACGCCACAATAATCTTCATTTTTTTTTTCTTGGAAAGTAGCTGCTCTCACTCATTTTTAGAAAAATAAAACGGGCCAATCCATTCACAAAATACACTGATGTTCGGCTGGAAAAAAATATATTTAGATAAAAACAAAAAAAAAAACTTAAAGGCCAATAGAATTTTCCTTAAAGTTCCCGATGACGTAAACACATTTTTACCTCGAAGGACGGCCATTAATTCGCCTTTTTCTAATCACTGGAGTGAGAAGTGAACATTAATTCCCCTTTCCAAGTCAAACCAACTGATGAATGGTAAAACTTTCAAGCGGTAAGGAAAGCATTTTATGCAGTTCTGTGTAAAAAAAAGGGGGTAGTGGGGGAGGGGATTCAGGGGTGGGGGGAGTGTGGATCTACAGCTTTTGTTGAAAGGGGCCGAGGTTAGCAGGAGCTTCACGGCACTTTTGTGAGTTCATGTCAAGGGGCTTAGTGATAATTATTTTCATGCTTTTTTTTGGGGGGGGGGTTCTATTATGATCCACGGCCGCTTTCACTTGACTTCTAAGGTGTGTTCATGTTTCAAAAATTCTTCGTATTTTGCGACACAAGGACGTCGACCGATCGCTTATTAACCTTCGTCTTTTAGCAGGATTTGGGACCGACAACAGTACCTAAAAACTTTAAGATAATGACATTATATATAACTAAACCGTGGAATAAAAGCCACGAATATATTCATTATGAACACTGCATCCGCTTCAACGAGTACAAGGTAAGGAAGACTGAAGAGTAACAGAAATAAATGAATATTTAAAAATATTAAACATCAAATGCACTATCAATAGAATTATGGGAACTTAAAAAAAAGACACACATACACATGCAAACACACACAAATCAATTCATCAGAAAACCCACAAGAATATTTGGAAAAAGGAGCGCAAAGAAGAATAAAAAAAAAATCCTAAGGCACCCGAGGCGAGAGAGAGAGAGAGAGAGAGAGAGAGAGAGAGAGAGAGATGGTGTAATAGGTAATATAACGGAGCGAATGACATGGGGTAATGCAGTTTTCTAGGCGATGACGTCTCCCCCATTCTCCCATCAGCGTTTGTTGTGCACTCTTACACAAAGGGGAATTTGAGATCAAGGGGCCCCAAGACGACAGAAAGCTTTTACCGTTGGCCTAATGAAACTTCATGTACATGTTTATATATATATATATATATATATATATATATATATATATATATATATATATATATATATATACATACTGAATATATATATGTGTATATATATATATATATATATATATATATATATATATATTATATATATGTGTGTATAAATATATATTCTTATATATAAATTATATATATACACATATATGATATATAAATGTTATTCAGAATTCTTTGCTGGATATGGCCACTCAGAGAGGAAAAAATAAATAGAGAGAGCGAATATTTATATGAAAAATAAATATAGCTCATGTTCACATACAGTACATCTAAAAACATTTAACTGGGAATTCATAAAATTCATAACTCATATTAAGAGAAAATGACAGATTCTTGAGCTGCTGTGATGGATACCCTTTTAAATATCAAATTAAATTCCACGGTTTAAATCTCGGGTGTCCAATTCTGACAAGTAAACAGATGTTACTAAATGTTTAATTAGGATCTTTATTAAAAATTCCTTTTATATAAACCTAAAAAACGTTGGAGTTATCCGACAGTACCTGAGAGAGAGAGAGAGAGAGAGAGAGAGAGAGAGAGAGAGAGAGAGAGAGAGAGAGAGAGAGAGAGAGAGAGAGAGAGAGGGGGGGTGTTATACATGGCTGATGGTGTCCCCGATGCAATATAAGCTCTGAGAAAGAGAGAGAGACAGAGAGAGAGAGAGAGACAGAGAGAGTGACATATTGAGAGGGTATCCGTCGGTGCAATATAAGCTAAGAGAGAGAGAGAGAGAGAGAGAGAGAGAGAGAGAGAGAGAATACTCGGATATATAATATACTCTATTTCTGTATGTTCATGGGGTGCTTTGTGACTGATTATCATGAGAGAGAGAGAGAGAGAGAGAGAGAGAGAGAGAGAGAGAGAGAGAGAAAGTTTTCATCATGATATCGAGGTTATCCTTTAGTGTCATATATGCTCTAAGAGAAGCCAGAGAGAGAGAGAGAGAGAGAGAGAGAGAGAGAGAGAGGATGATGGATTTGTCACAAAAGCTAAACGGTGAGCCAAAAATTTCAGGCTGTGTGACTCAAGGCCCCTTCCATTTGATTTAATACTGCCTCTGACTGAAAACTCGCCCTCTCCATATCACCTCTGCGATGAAATACGCCAAATTCTGACCCAGAAATTCTGGGGTTATCAAAAGGGGGACCAAAATTTTCCTTTATGCAGCCCAGAATTGTTTCCGATTTTTGAAGCCCTGTGAACCAGCCTGCCCAGTCGAGATGTTGTTCATTTGGACACGCTCTACCATCAAGCAAAAAGTCATTTAATTACATCAGCGGCTATTCTGTACTTCCATTCACCTGTCTAAAAGCTGTAACAAGATCATCTACCAGGAGAATGATATAAATGTAATAAACTTAAAAAAAAAAAAAGCTGCGTACTTGCCCTTTAGAATACTGAAGGGTGTAAAATTAACGCTTCAGGGAGGGATTTCCTAGCATTTCAAGATACACAAAATTGGGAAAAAGTGCATTGCATATTTTAGCAAAAGACCAGCCATAATGCCTTCCTCTGTTACACGCAAGTACACATAAACTGGCGAATATCCGAATGCAAACACACACACACATATATACACGTGTGTGTGACGAGAGAGAGAGAGAGAGAGAGAGAGAGAGAGAGAGAGAGATAAATAGAAAATTACACACTATACATAAATAAATATATATATATATATATATATATATATATATATATATATATATATATATATATATATATATATATATATATATATATATATATATACATATACATACAAAACAGTGCGCATTAGTGGGGTATCAAGTATAAAATGAAATTAGAAACACCACCGCGGTAACCGGAGCAGAAAAAGACGAGCGCGCACAGGTGGGGCCATTAAAATCCGGAAAAGGCCTTCAGAACAGGGAGAGAAAGAGCTGATAACACAACCGAATACACCGGAAGAAACTTTAAATTATAAAATCTACACTGCAGGTAAAAATTCTACATCATTCAAGCAGGCAAAAGAATTTTTTTCATCAATTTTTCGTCCATGGCAACTCCACGCTGATACCAGTTAAACAATTGGGTTTTGAAAGCTTTGGAGATCAATGTTTTCTCTCCGCTGAAAGTTTTAGCGTTTTTAATTCTCTCTGCTCTCCTCTCTCTCTCTCTCTCTCTCTCTCTCTCTCTCTAAATCTCTTTCTCTATATATATATATATATATATATATATATATATATATATACATACATATACATATATACATATACGTATACATATATATACATATTTATAATATTTACATACATATACATATATTTATACGTAAATTTATACATGAAACACCACAGGGAAGAAATGAAAAACAGTTGTAAACCCTGTGTAAGTGAACATGGCGACTAGCTTATGTACAGGAGTCCGTCCACAATTTGGCAGTTAAAATGTGAACGAGGGACTGAATGTTATCTTTTTTGGGGAGAGCCAAACCACGTTTGGGGGAATTGCTCAGTTTTCACAAAAATACGTATAGGTAAATTCATATTACTATGAATCATAAATTACCAGTACTAACAGCAGCATTAGTAAGAGTGAGTGCTGACCATTATAGTTATATTAAGAACAGCAAAGAACTAAGCCTCACAAAACAGAACCATTTCCTTTTATTGGAAAACCATTACAGTAAATCTATTTCGGGTCAATGAAAATGCCGGCCTCTCGGCTACATGAAATCCTTCATTTTCCTTTTTTTTTTTTCAGGAAGGGGTGCCTTTTCTGCCAGTCTATCTTATTTACGTGGCTATACGCGCCAAGGTACAAAAACGCAACCTGACAGTAAGTATATTAATACGAATACAATTTGAAAAATTCTATCATTAGATAAACGGAAAATTTATTAACTGATAAACTAATCAAACTTACTCAAATAACCAAGTAACTAATAAAAAATTTGCATTGCATTAATAACCTCCAAACTTACAGAATAAATATCACACCGGACAAAGGAAACAGAAAGAGATAATCAGCCGACAACTAAAAACAGACATACAAAGAGAAATAGGTATGTGTTACAGGGAATATGTGAAATCCCGGGAATTTGTGAAATGAGCCAATCGCTTAAGAACATTTGATCCACGGCGAAACGGTGATTCATCTACACTGTTTCGCCGTGTTTAGTACTAGCCCCTAGGGGGTTAAATGTATTCCGCATGTTTAGTACTAACCCCAGGGTCTAGTACTAAACACGGCGAAAGTGTAGGTGAATCACTGTTTCGCCGTTAGTACTAGCCCTCGGGAATAAAATGCTCCTAAGCGAGTTGCTAATTTCACAAATTCCAGAGATTTCGAGAAATCCCTGATTTCACATATTCCCTGTACACAGATACGACAAAGTACTCAGTGTTTTTTATATTCTATTTCACATATACTACAGCCCGAATGGCAGTTTCTTCCACAGATTACTGACACGAAAACAAGTACTCAAATACTGTTTTATTTGCGATTTTTTTTTTCTTTACAGACAGCAGGGAACTGTTTTTTTTTTTTTTTTTTTTTTAACTTACATGGGTGACAATGACAATAAAGAAGTGATAAAAGATCCTGGATCCAGATCCATCCTCACCAAAAGCCTAATGAACTGTGGTCTGGAATATTTCCAAGCTTTTAATAAATTCGTAAAAAAAAAAATTTGTTTTAACTGACCCACATATGGCAAACCTCCTTTGACGGAAGTAATTTCAAAAATAATTCTAGGCACTGTCTCCAACACCAAGTAATAAAATAAAATAAAATAAAAAAAGTACGAATAACTTCCAGTCCAAACTAGGCACACAGAAATCACTGAACGAATAAAATACGAAAGAAACGAATTCAAACTTCCACAATCTACTGCAGTTCGGTCGGCTGGAAGCGGGTGGGGCGGGGGGGCGGTAGGGCGATGCTATAGCAACCCCACAATTCGGTGACATTTATTGCAGTAGCCCTGATTTCATAAAACACCGCCGCGTGGGGGGAAAAGGAGAGAGAGAGAGAGAGAGAGAGAGAGAGAGAGAGAGAGAGAGAGAGAGAGAGAGAGAGAGAGAGAGAGAGAGAGAAGAACAAAATGGAATTAAGGGAACCATGACCAAAGCTACTGTCCGAGGGGGTAAGGTCATGGAATGTAAGCCTCAGTGAAGGGAACGAGAATTCTTGGGCTTGATAGTACTGACACCTAAACGTGACTACGTTCATTTTTTTTTTTTTAATCAAATATTCGGTCAACCACTTTCAATTCTTGGGACTAACATTACTAAATCTCCATGTGACTATGTTAATCCTTTTTTTTTTAATTCGGAAAATCATTTTGGCTAAATCTACTAACATCTCCAAATTATTCCTTGCAATTAGCCTTCTTGGAAAGGGCACAGTTATTGTTCCTAATATTACTATCACCTTTAAATTACTTTATTTATCCTACATATGATGTGCTTAAATTATTGTTTTATATTGTAATCATCTCCAAGTTGATATATCCAGTCATCGAGGAATGCACACAAATATTCCAAGTAATACGACAATAATATTTTTAAAACACGGTGTCTTGAATTAGGTTCACATTGTAAAAAATGTTAATACGCATATTCATCATTACTCTAACATACTCAATCGCTCACCTTGATTCAAATCAATATACTAAATATTAGGACATTATATATATACACATATATATATATATATATATATATATATATATATATATATATATATATATATATATACACACACACACACACACACACATATATATATATATATATATATATATATATATATATACTATATATATATATATATATATGTTACATACACATATACATATATATATGCATGTACGTGTGTTACGTATGACGTAATGTATTAACCTTAAAAGAGTATAATAGAGAAAAACTATGCAAAAAGTGACAAAGCACCTCATAAAAGAATATCTTCCCCTCACATAGACTGAGGCCTCAACAAAGAAACGAAAAAGCCCGATAAAAAGTTAATTAATGTAATCTGGCTGAGTGAGGAGGAGGAGGGGGGGTGAGAGAGGGGGAGGAGGAGGAGGGGGGAACGTGAAAGTAAGAAAATAAGGAGGAGGAGGAGGAGGAGGAGGAGGAGGAGGAGGAGGAGGAGGAGGAGGAGAGAATGAAGAGAGAAAGAGAGAATAAAGTCTTCCAGATAATATTCCATCAGGACCGGCCAGCCTCGGCTGTGTATACCCTTTATCATAATTGGCTTCTTTTTAATTACCTTCCAACCATGATCTGCATAATGTTCATTTCAGTGGAAGCCCTAACTCCCTCCACCCCCTCCTTCACTCCCTTTTATTCTCTCTCTCTCTCTCTCTCTCTCTCTCTCTCCCGTCTCGGTCCTTCGCTTTTTGCCAACCCCTCAGCCATACGCCCAAACCCCAAAACACAAGTCCCAAGCCCCAAGCCCCAAGCCCTTCTCTACACAAAGCAGAAAATCATATCTGAAAGATTCGTCAACATGTTTTGCTAAAATCGCATTTTTGTTGTACTGAAGTTTAATTCTTATAATAACGTAAACGCAAAGTTACGATAATCAAGATGCAATAAAAGAAAGGAAGAAAATACTGATCGGCAAAGAACAAGTGAATGGATTGAAAGGAAAGACTAACCAGTATGTCATTCTCTACTCCCCGTTTTCTTTTCTTTTCTTTATTATATGGAAGCTTCTTTTAATGAAAGGTGGTATTTTACGTATGAGTGTCTGAATACAATTTGAATAATAATAATAATAATAATAATAATAATAATAATAATAATAATAATAATATAATCGTGAAACATTTAATGCGCCTCTCGTGATCGCTTACGGGGGGGGAGGGAGATGAATGAGAGAAGTAGCCCATTAACACAATAATAACAATTTAATAAACAATAATAATTATAGAGCCTCAATCCATTCACAAACATCAAACAACGAATGAACATACTGTATATTCTAACTAACAATGACAACAACTTCTGAATCACTATTCGAGACATAATTCCTCATGAAAATATTTTCCAAGGTTGCAAAAAAAAAGGAGGAACTTTGAATAGAGAGAGAGAGAGAGAGAGGGCGGGGAGCGCAGAGGAAGAGAGGGGGCAGGGGAAGAGAGGGGGAGAATGAAAGCACCTCTTTTTTTTCGTAAGTCGTGCTAATTAATTTTACTACCAATACGCAATGTCGAATCGCTTTGATCTCCGGGGGGGTTAATCATACAAAAATAACCTTCCCAATATTAATAGTCTCCGGTTAATTCTCTTTGACCGTCGCTTCTTTTTGAACGCCACGGTTTCGCCCTGATTAAATGACGCTTTAATACTGCCCGACAAAAAAGAATGACTGAATAAACGACCTCCAAATAGATTTACACATTTCAATAAAGAAAATGGGAGTTTATAGAAACGTTTCAATCTACCGACTCATTTGATAAACTATGCGGCTGCAATCTAGCAGGCAGTGGGAATTTTGTTCAAGGTTATCGACAACCGAAAGGTAAGTTAACTTAAAATCTGTTACATAAATTATCACAACATGTATATACACATGCATACATAATATACCCTTAAGTGTTTTTGCCCTCTTGGAAGGAGTGGCGAAAAAAGGGTAGAGTGTTCTGGTTTTCAATATTATTGTAGGATGAGGTCGCTAGCCCAAAGCCTTCATCTTGGGTCAACTGGTATCAGAAGGACGATCGCTAATATGGATTTTACAAACAGAATGCACATTTTACATACTCAGCCACGACATACGTATATATATACATACATACATACATATATTTGTACATATATATATATATATATATATATATATATATATATATATATATATATATATATATATATATATATGCATATTCTTTGTGCCTTATTAGAGTAAAAAAAGATGTACCTGACTGTTACTAGTCTACAGTGGGTCATATATATATATATACATATATCAACTTTACGGCATTTTTCCATTAAAAAGCTGGCTTCTTAGGGTCTGTGACCCATTGCAGACTAGTAACAATCAGGTACATCATTTTATGATTAACTCTACTAAGGCACAAATAAATTTTTAGAGAATGGGTTCATGTCTGGCTGGGATCGATCTCGTGTCTAGCTGACGAAACGAGGTTAACAACTTTATATAATCAAATCAATTCCCATTTACCAACGACGATAACAGGAGTTTTGAAAAATGCCGATACAATGAGATTATCGGATTATCAATTTATGAAAAGAACAAAACTTAATCTGTGAATGATCTTGCCAGGCAAAATCTACGGATGTATCAACTGTATCATTATAACTGTTACAAATGTTGAAATATTGTACAGTAGCCATCTAATCAATGCAGAGGCATATAAAAAATTACAATAAATATCAATAACCTCTACGTTTGCATATTGAAACGTATTGTAATCAAACTTCAGTACACGCAACAGTAAGAGTTAAAATATTTGCTGCGCTGAATTACATGTGAAATCACAATACAAATAAACGAAAACTCTTTGCATTCCTCCAGTGCAGAATAAAAACATTATCCTGACTTGGCTTGAACTTAACATCTCAAAATTTCATTGCATGAAAGCAGCAGAGATGAAATTGGAAAACACAATGCACTCGAGCCAGCTCAAAGCAATACAACCATCCATACAAAGGACCCTCCTGCTTCCCCCGACGCGCAAGAACAAATGGACCAATCTTAGCATACCTTGAACTCTGACCTTTCCGAAAAAGAAATTCCTTTTTAAACGAAAAGAAGCGCCGGAGACTATTAAATTATTCTGAGGGCGGTATGGTAGCATTGTTATTTCCACCATACAGGACCGGGTTTACCATAGTGGAGTGGAGCCCTCACGTGCCTCGGAATACGTTCGTTCTCATTCCCCGCCCCTCATAACAGCAGCAATCCGCTCTAACAACTGAGGTTCACGCTCTCCGCATAAGAAAAGGAGGAAAATGAAAAACACACGAGGGAGGGAACACCAACAGCCTCCTCCTCCTCCTCCTCCTTCTTGGTTCGCCTTATGAATATAAGTCTTCCCTCCATAACGTCCTCGAGATTCTACTACGCAATAATCCCGGAGATCTTCTGGTAAACAAGAAGGGAGGAGTGGGTTTAGTAATGTTGCAGGCACTTGTGCCCTCGTTTATTTGCATCTCCTTCGCCTGACAGCAAGCTCTGAGTGTTTTCAGATGCCTGCGGGATGCGCTATACTGTCACGGAGATCAACTGCCGGTGCCTGGGAGGGCCACGAGAATAACAAGATTTCGTGGAAGAGAGGAAATCATAACACGGAGAAAAATACTTGACGCACATCAACAAAAATGTAAAAATGTAAGTAATAAAAAAACAGTACAGTGGTGGTAGGTTCTCATGGCGGTCACTTCTACTCTGATAATAAGGAAATGAAAAATAACAAGAACACTATTCATAAAAGGCACCCGAAATAGTAAAATAACACAAATAAGCCAAATATAGAAAACACTAAAAATAACACAAAATGACAATCATTTTTCCATAACAGCCTCTCCGAAATTGAAAATAAGGTATTCGCAAAACAATAACACAACTGAACAAAAATATCAGCATGGAAACAATTGAAACCCCGATATATACTTGTAAACAATTGTCCACGACAGTATCTTGGATATCAATACTCAAGCAGAAAGAAACGCTATAAACAAAACAATGGATTAAAAAAAACGACAAAAATGTTCTGCAACAGCAATAAAAGTTCTCCAAAATGGACTATGATGATGATGATGATGATGATAAGAATCCAAAGGAAAATTCATATTCCAAACAAAATTATACATGTACAAAACCGAATCAACAGACTTGCAAAAAAAAAAAAGGCTTCTGACGCTGGCTTTGGTTAAACAACACTATGAACGTTTAAAGATATCAAATAAATTCAACCATCTAGTTTTGCAAATAAATTATCAACAGTGGTAAAGACTAAAACATACAGAAATATTAGGACTTTTGCCTCACTAAGAGTAATAAATTTATTATTGGAAGGAGCAACTCAACAGAAAGATATCTAATGAATGTATTTGTGTGACGTGTTTGTCTAATGAATAAATGCTGAATGGTTTTTTTCTTTTAATTATTATTACTGACTGAGCACTCATCACTAAAGCCTGCTATTACGAATAATAATAATCTACGTGTTTAAGAAAGACTAAGAAAGAATTTTAAGATCTACTGCAAACTGGTATTACAACAACAAAGGCCATCTGTGTGTGAGAGAGAGAGAGAGAGAGAGAGAGAGAGAGAGAGAGAGAGAGAGAGGAAGCAATCCATGGCTTACTTCCTTCCAATGCAAAGGTGTGGAGTGAATAAAATAACTGAGAGCCATCTACTACATTTTCTTCTCTCCTTTTTACCTGCTTTCCCCTTTCCCCTTTTCATTTTCTTTTCTCTCAGTCGACGTCATGTACTTCTCTCCCTTTGGATTCCATTCTCGACTTCCCTTTTGACATCATCACATCTCTCCTCTTTGACTTCATTTACTGCTCTCTATTTTCAATAAATCTATTGCTTTTAATTTCAACTTCATTTACCCTTTTCCTGTTTGACTTCATTAATAGTACCGCTTTTCTTTGTGACTTCATTATTAACTTTCCTTTTCAAGTTCATAGATACAGTTTATGTTTATGACATCATATACCTCTCTGCCTAAAGATTTCATTTATTTTTCTCCGTTTTGACATTTAATTATTCATTTATTTCTCTCCGTTTTGACATCATTTAATTATGTCACTTTGCCGTCATTTACTCCTTTTACTCCTCCTCCTCCTCCTTTAACAAACAAAACGACAGGAAGAAGAAGAAGAAGAAGAAGAAGAAGAAGAAGAAGAAGAAGAAGAAGAAGAAGAGAAGGAGAGAAGAAAGAGAAACCCGAGACAAACGTCACCAAGCGCAAGATGTCTTTAGGTCGGACCAAAACTTTTAATAAGACGAATCCAAGTTTCCCTCTTCCAAAGCTTCATAAATATGCCACGCTGCCGGCTCTCTCTCTCTCTCTCTCTCTCTCTCTCTCTCTCTCTCTCTCTCTCTCTCTCTCACGGGTTTCTAGAAAGATATATCTTAGAACTGACTTACCCAGAAAATAAGATTATATACATTAAATATCAGATGAAAATTTAAACTCAAATGAATTGAAATAAAAATGAAACTGAGGAATGAACACCATATTTCCTTTTATCTTCTCGTGTGAATATACGGTATTTTTTAGATTATAATAACTAGGTAATTAAATTACATGATATGATTATATTTCTTCCTTATTGTCTCCTTATAGACAAACACACATTTTATCTTCCAACTTTTATTCCTTTGTCTTCCATCTCCTGGAATACATGAAATGGGTCTTCTGTTTTGACGCTTCTGTACAAACATGCCATGTTTGCTCTCAAACTAACTATAACTCACCATTTTATGCATTCCTTCTTGGTATCAAAAAGGATGTTCGTTTCCGTCTCTCTGTGCACAAATATGCAATGTTTATTGATATCTTCCTATTCCTTACTTTCTTCCTTCTCCTTTATTTAACAATAGACAATTTATTCTGTTGCAGTTAAAAGGTCGTTTCAGCTTATGCCATACGAATGTTTATACATTTTGAACAAAACCAAAAAACTAATTATCATTTATACTTATAGCTTTACGTATAAAAACGCTGTTTCTTCATTACCTTCCTATTGTCTTATAATTTTCCTTCCTAATCAAAAAGACACTCCCCTGTAGAAGACTTACTTGCAAGTTAATGATCTTTTCAAGTTATGCCATCTAATGGTAAAGATAATAATTTCTTTAAGTACAACAATCCCCTGAGCGTATTTGAAGAACAAAAATTTCCTTAATTTATTCCAAGTACAAGCAGGCCACTTTAACCTTCCAACTAGCGACATCTTCCCACCCCCCGCCCTTCTTCCGCCTCCTCTTCCTTCCCCGGGTGACCTCGTTCACCAGATAACCCGGCATCAGATGACCTCTAATGAGAGAGACAATTTCCACCGACTCGGCTCCCAAAACTTTCGGACGCCGTTGATGCAGCCACTCGATGGTCAACTCAGGTAAGTTTTTCGGGAAATGACCTCCGGGAGACTCTTAGGAACCTCCCTGCATTTCATACACGAAAAGCCCCAGGTTTTCCTGGAGACATTTAAGGTCTACCTGAGAACTCTTTTCGGTATCCTGTGGGGGGAGGAAGGGGGTTAAATACCTTAGTCTTAAGCCACTACAAAAAAAAAAAGTGATGTTTACCAGCAATGGCTTCAACTGGTCTCTCTCTCTCTCTCTCTCTCTCTCTGTCTCTCTCTCTCTCATCTCTCTCTCTCTCTCTCTCCTTGCTTAACCTAGGGTTAATAACTTTAGTCTTAAAAGGATTTGAAACTTTTAAAAAATCAGTGACAATGAAATTAAAAAACAAAATAGTCTCTAGGGTATTTTTTTGCAATCTTTTCTGTAGCATCCATTCCGTTCTAAAAGAAGGGAAATGGCATTTTTACTTTTTGCTTAGATTATCTAAAATTACACCTTACAATCCCGTCAAGAACGAAATTATTCAGTTAACGAAAAATAAAAAACCGAATGTATAAATTTGTGTGTCTATTTGTATTTGTGTGTTCAAGCGTGTAATCACAGTTCCTAAATACTCTTCATCCATAAAACAAATTATGTATTCATATTTTACTTCACATTTACGCATTCTTAAATCCGCTGAAAATAAAAGCTAAAATCACCAGACTTCATCAATTCGCACACAACGCTATTGTTAACAACAGCATTGTCATTTCAATTACGTATAACAAGCAATAATGACGGCAATTAATGTTCTGGTAATTACAGGCCATTTACATACAATAAGGTCATTGTTGGTTTAATTTAATAGCACATAAAAGTAAATGCGCTGTCGTATATGCACATGAATCCGTTATACAAACAAAAGCTTAAGTGTTACATAGAAATACATCGCTGTGCACATGAGTTTACATTATACTACTTGTGAAAACCTATCCACGCGCACGCACACGCTCGCAGGTATGTATATATGTATGTGGACAATAATAACGTATGTATGTGTTTAAATATATATATATATACATATATATATAAGAGAGTATATATTCAGTATATATATATATATATATATATATATAATTATAAATATATATAAAATCAAATGCCGGAGGAAATTTGAAACAACGGAGTGGTTGCTAGGCCTTTCGACACACGGTCCTTTACTAGCAGACTGAAGAGCAATATAAAAGTAAGTCTGCTAGTAAAACCGTGTGTCGAAAGGCCTACCAACCGTCCTGTTGTTTCAGTGCCCTCCGTGGCATTTGTCTTCTTATTTCTATACATTCATCATTCTATATATCTTCGTGATTCACACACATATATACTGTATATATATATATATATATATATATATATGTATATATATACATACATATATTATGTATACATACATATATATATATTATATATATATATATATATAATATATATTATATATATATATGCCACACTCACACATATATACTGTATATATATGATCTGGAAAGAAACATTTCAAATATGCATTTCATGTCGCAACGGCATCCTTCAGGTTATCATTAACATTTAAACATCTACAATTAAGATTACGAAAATCGCAACCACACATTTGCTATGCAACTCTCTCTCTCTCTCTCTCTCTCTCTCTCTCTCTCTCTCTCTCTCTCTGTCTTTTAAGAATATTGACACCCATTCGGACGTGTGGTGTGTCTCTCCCTGAATCACGTCTCCGAATAAATACCGGTGTTCCATTCAGCTTTAAGTTAATTCGCGAGAACTCGCTTGCTGAGATGACTTCAAAGAGGTAATTAGCATAATTGCATCTAAATTGAAACCGCTACCATCAGATCTGACTTCTGTAACTCATTTAACAGCTGTACCCTGACGTCATAACTATTTCGTATCATTACAAAAACAAGGGATGAAGTTGCACCCTAATCGCTTTATCTTTAATATGCTGACCACAGTAATAATAATTATTCACATAAATATACCAATAACGCTAATAAGAAAGCGAACAGTGATAAGTGAAGGTAATAATTATGAGAGAGGTGATAATAAATCACACTATTAATATTAACAATAATAACAGTACCGGTAATAATAATAATAATAATAATAATAATAATAATAATAATAATAATAATAATAATAATAATAATAATAATAACACCATACAGTTTTCCGGAAACCTCAAATATTCACTTATTCCAGAGTGTTGAAATATAATACTTAAATAGTAATGAAGTTAAAAAGTTTATTTACAGTTATACAATATCTGGACCTCATTACAGACATTGCAATACAACAATTATGAAGGTTTAAATAAACAGACATTTCTAAGTATTTTCAAAACCACTTAACGAATTAAATGTTTTTGTAAACGTAGCCAAAATATACGTAAAAAAAACTATTAAATTATCATTAATATTTGAAGTACACGAGTCATTTCTAAAATTCAGCACACATATTATAGGCATACAAACATACTTACAGACATACATGCATGCATATACATGTAAATATATATGTGTGTATGTATGTATGTATGTATGTATATCTCATCATTATTCAAGACTGAAGGACGAAATTCATTTGTAATCTTAGCCTAAACATATGATGAAAAATTAAATAAAATTTCATTACAATTGTTATAAAGTTTGAAAAAAAAAACCTCTGAATTTTGAGAAAGAATATTGGATTACAAGTCACCATCCACGTATGTAAGCAGATAAACTACATAGATACTTGTCAGGAGAAAGGGCATTGCGAACGAGGATAAAGATAGAAATAAAAAATATAATAAGCACATTCACGTTATATCAGTTATATGCTTGTAAGATGCTTAACGAGGATGAACCACCATTTTTTCTAAGAGTAATCTCAGCACAATCAAATAAGTTTTAGGAACTACAACAATGACAACTCAGTATCCTTTCCAAACATTCTATAATGAATTACATTCACTGAATACGAGGTGAATATAACAAAATATTTATTGACTGCAGGTTATTCTTTGCAGGGACCCGTACTTACATGTTATTCTTTATATTCCTCCCAAAGCATTATAATCTCTTCGATCTCCTAAGTGCGTAAGTATGGGAACATGGTGATAAGTACAATCAATATATAATTATATATATATATTTATATATATATATATATATATATATATATATATATATATATATATATATACATAAAATATGCATATAAAAATAAGCTACAGGTCACTTTCACCAGTAACATCTATTCAGAGTAGCCACAATATAATTTCGTTTTCCTCTCGTTCCACAGAGAGCCTAGAGACCGAAGACGAAATAAATAACGAGACTCTTACCGCTACGGTGAAATTCGAACCCATACACAGTGGACCGCCGATGCTGCGTATTTCAACCTAAAACTAAAAATTGTAAACACAGAAAACGAGGTTGGAACTACTGTATTTCGACTTGAATAAAATACGTCTGAACTGGATAAATAATTGAACGCAAGGGCTGATATAAATTCTATTCTATCTTTCTAGCCACGGAGGAAGGGGGGTAGGGGCGAGGTGTCTGACACCACTAAATTCAAGACTGTCGATTGAAAACTTATTAAAAATTCGTGAGTGGCTATTAAGAAATACACCAAGTACTATATATATATATTATTATATATATATATATATATATATATATATATATATATATATATATATAATATATGTAATGTGTGTGTAATAAAATCCCAGTGGATCTTTCTTGTTTGATCGAGAGGGTCGCGGAGACATGATACATCCACTCTCCTCCTGCAAACCTGTTTGTCCGCCCACGGTAGGGGCGGGGTATTTCGGGGATCGAGAGAGTAGGGGAGACATGACACATCCACCCTCCTCCTGCAGACGTGTTTGTCCAGCCCGGGTGGAGGCGGGGTAGGAAGGGGATCGGGAGGGTAGGGGAGGCATGACGGGCAGCGCCGGGTTCCAGTGAAGCGCAGCACGCGCCATCAAGCTGGTATATACAGTATATTCATCGCAGAATACGTACCATCCACTGTCTTTTTTTTTTTTTTTTGTTCAGTGAGAAACAAACATTATATCCACATATATCCTACTAAAAAACACACAATATATCTTTTACCGTCAGTATCTCATACAGCCTAAGGGTGAAGAACTCGACAGTCAAATATCACAAAATCTTAAAAGCTAGATAAGGCATAAGAACGTACTGTACCTGATACATGACAAGTACTTTGCAACTACAGTTTTACTTTCATACTTTCATAACGAACTAGTATATATATGATGCGCATTTTGCACCAACACTGCGAAAGGAGACGACTCCTGAAAAAAACGTAAAACTATAAACTCAGCTTAATGCAAATCCTTGAAATGAAATAAACTGGAAATTACTCATGGTCGGACTCGGAGATAAATGGACACTTCCTGCATATGTGATGTTCGTTCTCACTGCTAATACTATGCTGTGAGAGAGAGAGAGAGAGAGAGAGAGAGAGAGAGAGAGAGAGAGAGAGAGAGAGAGAGAGAGAGAGGGGGCACAATTTCATAACTTCCTGTCATGTACAAACAGGACATATTCACTCAAACAATATTTAGCAGCATTATGTATGAACTGTGCTTAAATCTAAGTGTGTAAGCGTATGCATATATAGAAAATACATTTCCCTTCTCTTTTATATATATATATATATATATATATATATATATATATATATATATATATATATGTGTGTGTGTGTGTGTGTGTGTGTGTGTGTGTGTGTGTGTGCGTGTGTGTGTATGTGTGTGTAATTCTTTGAATTTACAAAAAGACAAAACAGAAAACGCACCAACAAATATTTTGAAGTACAAAAACGAGAGAGAGAGAGAGAGAGAGAGAGAGAACCTGCTGCAAATCCTTCACTTTCGCGCACAAACGTCAAAAGTTCGTGAACCCTTGACCGTCACCCTCACAGGAACACACACCCTCCAAGCCAACACTTAGCCGAAAACAAGTTGGCTGTAAAATCTAACCCCCTTTTTCTCAAGGCTGGAAATTTGGGCAGTTTTCCTTTAGGATTTTTTTCTTCCTTTCTATTTTGGTTAAGGGTTCCTGGAATTTGTTTTCCACGGGGGCACACGCAGGGAACTAATGTCATAAGAAATCTTGGTCCCTTTCTACCCTTTCTCTCAGTGAGAGAGAGAGAGAGAGAGAGAGAGAGAGAGAGAGACACGCAGGGAACTAATGTCATAAGAAATCTTGGTCCCTTTCTACCCTTTCTCTCAGTGAAAGAGAGAGAGAGAGAGAGAGAGAGAGTACTTTGTCATGGGGGCAACATGAAAAATTCGACATTTAGATGTAATATTTCTGTCCAATGCCTGAATTATGATCCAAGGTGAGATAATGAGTTACTGACGTCATCTTTGGTTGTTTTCGTTAATAATAATAATAATAATAATAATAATAATAATAATAATAATAATAATAATAATAATAATAAAAGTTTACAAAATGTAGAAAATCTCGACATTCGAAATGTTGCTGACTTAATGTAAATAAATATAATAAAGTTTGAATAATTTGATTAAGAAGGGAACTATGAATACACAATCAAAACCATAGATGAAGGCGTGTATAAATAAACACAATTAAATAAAAGTATAACACTGTACTACAGTAAATATGGTTATAACGTGTCTAGTGTGTATGTATCTATGAATGTATACCGTATAAATATACATGCATTATAAATAAACTATAAAACCATACATCAAATGACTTACATAAATAAAAAATGAAATGTATATATAAATACATTATAGAAACACTTCATTAATACACACTAATACACAAACATCAATACACATCCATAACTAATATATACATAGATAAAAAATAAACCTTTTCTAAAAACTCAACAGCCAGTGAAGGGATGCACGCCGATCTATCTCGACAAGAACGTCCAGTTGTCAACGATATGTTCTTTTAGGAGAGACGTGACTGGCTTCTTTATGGAGGGGGGCGCTGTGCCCTACGAATGTAGAAGGGGAAAAGGCCTTTTACCAATATGAGAACAAATACTCGGGAAAGGGTGTTCGCTGATGTCGAATTTTAAGGCGACGTTAGGACGGAAGAAAACAACACGACGGAATATTAAGGGATGGTACAAAGAAATGCAATGCAGTCTTCGAAAGTGGAAAAAAAGGAAAACATTTTTATAGCTTAAAATTCGTACGAGGAAATGGGTGCTTATAGTTACTGACTTGGAATATTTATAAATTCAAAAAATTTATTAAAGGGGATATGGAATGGAACGGAATATGAAATTTAGGCTTGAAGCCAAGTATCTGTATCCGAGGGATTATTCAGCGCTATAATGAATTTGATTTGAGATGAATAGTCATGGCAATGAATTTATGAATTAGATAAAATTTTAAAAAACGGTTTTAAAACTATGATAAAAATTAACATTTGGCAAAAACTGATATTCCCCATAAAGAAAATTGATAACTTTGCATTTAGGATATGTATGTAAGCTTTGCAGTGTAAAAAGTAAAAAAAAAAAAATGAGAAAATATCCATAAAAATGCATATATACACAACTGCAAAAGTGTACTGTATATACTACACTTGGCAACGTACCAAGAGGTTAGTCTCAAATTTCGTTATAGAGGTGATGTGGAATGAGGAAGAGAAGTAATAAAATATAGAAAAAAAGGAACATGGAATGGAAGGGAAAAAGCAAGCATTAGCTTAAAGGCAAACCCGGTAAAAATTAAAGAAATGTAAAAACCTGATAAAAAAAGGAACATGAAATGGAAGGGAAAAACTAAGCATTAGCTTAAACGTTAAAACCCAGTAAAAATAAAAAAAAAATGTTTACAACAAACTGATAAAAAGAAACATGGAATGGATGGGAAAACTGAGCATTAGCTTAAACACTAAAACCCAGTAGAGATAAATTTTTTTTTTTCAAATAAAAAGAAACATGGAATGAGCAAGAAACAGTAAAAGATGAAATTAAAAGGAAACACGGCGTGGAAGGAAAAAACTGAGCAAAAGGCTAAACGCTAAAACCCATCAAATATGAAAAAAAAATAATTAATGAGGAAAACAAACATCAAGAAATGAAACTCAGAATGGTATACTCGTAAAAAAAAAAAAAAAAGTTGCATAAAGCGCAAATCTAAGCTTACAGGGAAAATTCAATTTTGGCCACAAATTCGTTTAAGAGGACCAACGTGGCCGACTACGGGGTGTCACCAGGATCTCTCAAAACAAGAAGGAAGCCGACCCATTTACAACAAAATCTGTTGAGAAAAATGACATCATATATTTTTTTTTTAACGTATTTGTTTAATTCCTCAGCCAGTGAAGAAATGAACCTGTTCCTCAATCCAATGCATCTTTGATGTTGAAAGTTCTGGTGCCTTTTAGACAAAAACATTAACAAATACACCGAAACCATTCACAACAAGAACAAGTATAATAATAATAATAATAATAATAATAATAATAATAATAATAATAATAATAATAATAATAATAATAATATTAATAACAGATTCTTGTTAAAAACTGACAAGTGTGAATGACTCATTCTGCCTCTTTCTATGAATACGAGTATACAGTGTTGAGTGGAATCGGGGCGTATAGAGTAACCCCATGCTCTGGCGAGCAATTTTAACAAGTCTGTCGCTTAACGCAATATTATCAGGAATGGGAATACCCCGACGAACTCCAATAGATTCATCGCGGTATTAAAAGCGAAGAGGGGAAAATTACAACCGGCATTCTAATCATGAAAAAACAGCGCATGCTGCAGTATTTAATAACGTGGCGTAATGGGTGAAAAATGAAACTCGCATTAATGAGCCTATTCGTTTTCTTTTTTTTTTTTAATTCAAACATAAACTCGCATGAAATCATTTCCTCGTCTGAAAAAAATGTCGTATTGTAATTTGCGACATGCGCGGGCAAGTTCAATTTACGCGGGCAGGTTCGGTCCAGAATGAATAGAGTACTGGGGTTGGTCCACCTCTGACCAAAACAAGGACAATCTCGCGCACGTCATCGTCTGGCTGCTTTAGGTCAAGGTTAAGATAAAGAAAGATCATCAGTCAGTATTTGACCTTAGCAGAGTGAAGAACAAGGAAGTGCTCTTAATCCGGATTTTCACCTTGGGAGACACACCTGGCCCGGATTAACGCGGGTAGGCCCGCTCCATTAGCCAAATGGCAATAAGCAGACTTATGTATAATTATTCATATCCTCTAGCTCAGCGCTACCTGGAGATTAACTGGGACCTCTCTCATCTAAGGTCGTGAAAGAGAGTGTGTCGGTACCATCTGCCATAGTGACCCATCAAATTCCTTACGGGTTATTTAACCTAAAGGAAAATCAACCGTGGTTTAAGTAAAAGCTTTCTAGAGCATTAAGAAATTAATAACAGTTGCACTACTGGGAAAAACTGACTACAATACGCTCACCTTTTGTTTTTCCATGGTTCGACCGGAGAGAAATGTTTTTAACACGTTTGCAGAAGGGGTGTGCCGTAAGTGCCATCTTGTAACTTTTGTTCCATCCTCATAAGCTGCTTTTTCTCCAAAATTTAAGAAGTAATTCCGCAAACGAATCATGATTATGAACAATAAAAAACATCACACTGCGAAATAATAATAATAATAATAATAATAATAATAATAATAATAATAATAATTACGACGGATGATATGAAAAAGCCTCCACAAGACTGTGTTCTACAGCTTCTACTAAGCTGCCCCGCCCTGAATCATCAAAGCACCATGAAAAACAAATGCGACCATTTTCCATCCCGAAACGTATGACAAGTAACAAATTCCACAACCGTCTCTTGAAGCATTCGAAATAAAAAGATTAAAAGACGGCTCCCTCCAGAAGCAAATGCTTTCGCCACCTGTCACACCCACACCGAAACAGCAACATTAAATTTCCCGCAATATAATTCATCTCCTCGATATAACTCCGTCAGCAGACGGCATAAATACGACGGCCGCTGGCGAGGGGAAGGTACGGTGGAAAGATGGCGACTCTTTAGTTTAGACCCAAGCACAGGGATGTGGAAGGGGATTGAGCGTGAGGCAACGGGTTACAGAGAGGCCTGAAAGACCTGAGTGGCTGATAATTCGAATTATTCTCTTAAATAGCTTTTGTAAGTACATTTCCTCGGTCTCCCGTTATACAAGATGGCATCTTCGGAGAGCGTAAAGTTACGTAACTTATAACAAGATCTATAGATATCGTAATTGAAAACGTATGAAACGGCTTGCATACCCTGTCATTTCTTTCACTCGCTATAAAATTAAGCTTGAAAATTCATAAGATGACTGTCAGAAAAGAAACACAGGTATCACTTCCCATATAAGATCATGCTTTTGAACAACAATCAAAACAGATATGGCCACTCATACGAATGATGTTTAGAAAATGCTTATTAATAACTTACGCGGCAGTCACAAAAGATAAAATATGATCAATCGCATTACATTTCACCAAAGCATTTTCAATATTTCACAGTTATTTTCCTTACACACACACACACACACACACACACAAGCACAAAACGAAGGCCTTAGGAACAAGCAATTACAAATGCATATTTGAAATTTACTCGCAAAGATTTATAAACGCTTAATGACTGAAATAACACCGAAGCACTTCGCAAGCAAGTCTGATTTGTTTTTTTTAAAAACCCAATGATGAAAAGAGTAAAAAAGCTTATCAAAGTTACATAAAAAAAATTCAAGACAACATTTCAGCGAACGAGTAATTTTTTTTTTTTTTTTCAGGAACTACGGAGGAGGTAAATGATGTAACGAGCACAAAGGACAATTTCCTGGAAAATAATCTCGGGAAAGCCTTTGCTTTAAGTCGAAAAACAAAAAAGAATCGACCTGGCGCACACATGTAAACACTGTTGAATGTTTTTAGTTGCAGCTTGATTGCGAATGAAGAGGGCCTCAAATTAAATGATGTCTCTCGTTGCATACTCCGACTTCTTGCTGTTTCCCCCCCTCCTCCCAAACCCCACCATCCACCACCAACTACCTCGAACCCCTCCCCCTACCCTCCCTACTCCGTTTCCTCCGCTCGTCCTGAAATGAATCCTTTGACAGGAACAGACGACAAAGTTATTTTCTTTCTTTTTACTCCTTGTGTATTGCAGTTACGCAAAGACCTTTAATTAAATCGCTAAGCGACAATGGGGAAGTAAGTCGTCCGTTTTCCTTTGAAGCAGAAATTCCCGCTCAGATTTATTTATTAACCGTTTTCATTTATACATCAAACCTCGTTCACTTCATTCCTATACAACCTAACATTAACTTAATACCCGAACCCGAGCACCCCTTCCGATGAAAGTAAATCTACAGCGTCTCCTGAGAAGGAGAGCGCGCGCGCACACACACACACACACACACACACACACACACACACACACATCCGCTCAATTAACGCCTTTAATTTAAAATATTCCTACTTCTATGTGAAGTGGGGCCCTTGGAACTTCAACCTCCTTGTGTGCGGTGGAATGAAAGATTCATGTAGAGAATGGGCAGGATTTCCTCAAATTTAATAAGAGGTGAAATACTCTACCGCTTCTGAGAAGAGAAACACAAATTCGGGTATTATCAGAACCTTTGTTCACGCATATAAATTCAATGTTTTCTGTAATAATAATATGAGGCAATTAAATAATTACTTCAAAAATTTCTGAAGGCCTTCTAACCATGCGATTACTCAGCATCTTTGTAAAAATAATAAAATCTTAAAAAATTAATCGATGGAAACACACAGGGACTCTAACACAAGTAAAAGAACTCTTATAAATTCAAACCCACTGAGTTACTTTTTGTATCGCAGGGTTTTGATTAATAGGGACTCTAACACAAGTAAAAGAACTCTTATAAATTCAAACCCACTATGTTACTTTTTATATCGCAGGGTTCTGATTAATCTTAAACCCCTTAATTTTTCTTTAGTAATCTGTTGGTCGAGTATATTTTAAATCTATTCTTTTATTTATGGTGTCTGTCACCATTCACCGAGTTCATACTGTCTAACCCAACCAGTTTGCAAAACCTGCTCTCAGAACTTACATACCATTCACACTCAGCTTTCAAAGAGGTTATGGTTTAGAAATCCTTTCTAATCAAGCTCATATAACGTCTATCTTCAGTAACCATCAAAGTCATATTAACTGACATTGTTGCATCTCAAAACCCTGATATTTGAAGCTCTCATCTTTCATCAAAGTTAAGTTCTCCAAGTCTGATACCTCACAATACTTCATAAAATTCAACCTCCCAACACTCGCCGAGGGTATGTTCTCTAACCTCACTGATCCTCCAAACCTCACGCGATCTAACCTTTTAACTTTTCCCTGGTTTATGTTCTCCAAAAGCCGGTTACTTAAAAAAAAAAAAAAAAAGAAACTCAAATATCGTTTAACTCTCCACTCTTGCCGAGGTTACAGAACTCGGGCGATATACAGCACCAATCTCATTAACATTTCAGTTGGCTACCAAAGTTTCTCGCGACTTATCACAAATACACCAGAAGTTACAAATTGCCAATACCATGCCACAGAAAGAATGAGAGAGAGAGAGAGAGAGAGAGAGAGAGAGAGTTTCGTTCATATTTTGGCCTGATTTTCCGTATAGATTGTAAATGCTGAAAATTTCTAATTGGAAGGGTAAGAGAAGCTGAACATATATCTTGCTATTGTCAGAGGTATGTCTACACATATGAATTTCATGCAAACAAAAATTATTATTAAAAATAAAGCTTTCTATTTTAGTATGAAAGAGACAGTGTGTAA
>NC_089742.1:41208012-41213012 GCF_040412425.1 Macrobrachium rosenbergii | reverse complement strand
CGTAAATGGTAATATTCAAAAAGAATCCAGACTGATGATTATAACTGCTACAATATTTACTAAGAAATCTAGTTTGATTTACATGATAAGAATGTGGTTGATGCTTAGGTAAATAAATTTATTCCATATATACGTTTTATATGCCATGTAGTATCATAGTGGCTAACAAATACGAAGGAACCTTTGTTCAAAATAATACACTTATCTCTAGTAAAAAGAAAATGCTCTTAAATCCAAACATGAAAACATTAACTATCAAAAATTACCTAGGGAACCTTGAAAATCATTAAAACTAGACAAACCAGTCATAAAAATCAGCCCTCTATCTCCCAATTACACCTTCTACCCGCGTCAATAAAGATAACAATAAATGAAAAGATTTTAATCATACATCCAGATCAGCCCCGAAACATTAAAGCAATTTGCAAACATTCGTTCATTAGTTTTCACGAAATACTGTGACATACATTCATACTAAACCGAACTACGAAAATCAAGAAACAGTTTCCTCTGAAAAAGGAATGGCTTTGGAGAAAACCGAGATGGCGGATATCGAAACATTCCCTCTTCTAACGACTGTATCGAGGAGGGAAACCATCTGAGCAAAACTTCTAAGGAAACTACGAGGTCAAGGAGGAAAAAAAGGAGGCGCGAGACAGGGGATTTTCGATTCATGTGAAAGGAAACGAAACTACTTATGTTTGCTATTTTCTGTCCCGAATCGAGGTTGAGATATCCCGTTAGAAAAATCGCCCCCCCACCAAAAAAAATAAACTGCCCAAAAACGACCCATGGTAGGGAAAAAAAGAGGTAGAGACATAAATTTAGTTCACTACTGAAAGAAACTGAATTATCTGTATTTACTAAAACATTCTTCTGAATGAAAGTCTTCTGCCAACCAACAGTGGCCACAAGATAACATTCCAAGAGCTTATGCAAAAAAACACGCTGACAGATTTCCTTGGAATCTACTGAAAAAACTTCCTTCTAACAAACATGGTGTAGGAGTTACACTGAAAGACTGAAAGTAAACAGCTGTTGCTTATACAACTGTTGGTCGAGACCTGCGTGGTGGTGGTAACAGCAAATAAAAAAAGGAAAAAAGATGACGTAATAATACTGTATCTTATTTAGTGCACTTGCATAATAGACTGTTATACTATTAAATACATACAAAACATACAAAACAAGACCAAAATATCACTACATCTTACTGAAAGTACGAATACCTATAAGATCAGTGGAAACACGCGAAAGCCAACTGTATATTTCCATTCACCGTCAATAACACGGAAGTCTCCCAATAGCCAATGAGGAAATTATTTGCTCATTTTTAACAGCGTTTGCCACAAGTTTTATCTGGACCCTTGCTCTAATCTTGTTGATGAAACTGAAGTTGTAAATGGAATGCGTAATCCTAAAACGAAATTTTGGGGCAAGATTTTTCTGTTTTGCTTGCGACCGGAGTACCACTGTTGTGCTGGCCGAAATACCACTGAGATACAGCAATGCTATTTCATGCTATATTTCCACTTCAGGCGATTTGCTTTCAAAGGGAAATCTGACCAAAGGTCCTTGTAGAGAGGGAAGTTATGTCAGGTGAGGCAGGTGGGCGATTAGGAACAAGAGCTGTTTCACTTTAGTCGCAATAGCAGCTACGCTGTGTTAAAATATTACACCTTCTCTCTAAAAAAAAAAAAAAAAAAATCAATCAATTTCTACTTGCAAAAAACTCCAGATATCTCGTTTCACAATACCCTCAATCACTTCGTAAGCTTTCAGGTCTCACTGTAACCCATTACGACTAAACATGAGTTCTCTAGAGGTGGGTCATCAACCTTCTTCTTAATCTGGGCCTGGGACCAGCGAGTCTACGAAAATTATCCCAGCTACCCATGTCATAGCCTACTGACTCGGGGATCTGGTTAAACTATGTTCAAATAAATAACGCAAATTATACTATTCTTGTGTTATGAAAACCAAAAAACAAACACGCCGGTAAGCATGGACGCACTAATATGTGGCATGCGCCAGAACCCTACAAACCATCAGTAGATGGCACCCTAAAATTCTATATATATATATATATATATATTATATATATATATATATATATATATATATATATATATATATATATATATATATATATATATATATATATATATATATATATATATATATATATATATATATATATATATATAGTAGGGTCCATAGACAAATAAAGACAACCACTACCACATAAATGCTTTAACCACTGTGTCCAAATCTAATAACACCAATAACAATAACAAAAAAAATAAAGCCTGGTAAATTCTTGAAAGCGTACAGAACAAAGTATTCCACCTCCACTTCGGTCCGAGCTCCGGAAAATATAATTTGCCCAATCACAACAGCATTTACTTCTGAGCGCTATGCTGGAGAGCGGAGTTGCAACCTGCCGTGATTGATCTGGAGCAACGGAATTGGGTTCCGCCGTTGCACTTTGTCCCCTTTCCATTTCGACAATAAAAAAATATACAGACAAACAAAGACGCTCGTCGACTACATGAATAACCATGACTCTCAATTATGCAAAGGGAATAAAGAATAAATAAATAAACCGCCCCGAGCTTAATACATGTATATGTAGTTTTCAGGCACTGTGATTGTAATACGCGAGGAAAAAATAAAGGTAATCTATTTAGCTAAATTCCCTTGACTATCATTCCAGCTTAAAACGGTGATTGTCCTCGAATTGGGACGCTAAATGCCAAAATAGAAAGTTACTACCCGACCACCATTCCCAACCAAGAGATTGAAAAGCGAATCTCTAAAGGCAAATAAAAATTATGGAAACTGTTTATTCACACTAAAAATTCCAATTGGAAGAAATGAGCACCAGAACAAAAAATGGCTTGAAATTAATTCGAGTTTTTTTTTTTTTTTTTTGCATAGTCATTCGCATGAAATTTAGTTAAAAATAAAAAAAAAATCTGACAAAGCATTTAAACCCGGGGAAATGATTTGGTTGCTGGGTCTGAGGGGATAATAATAAAAGTTAATTTTATTTCTCTCTACCTATTCATTACGATCTAGATGAGGCCCAAAGACCAGGCGTTGTTCATAAAGCATTTTATATCTACAGGAAAAAAGCACATTAAAACGAAGAACAAGAAGAGGTTGTGGTATTAAACCCTCAGAGTGTTAGGATACCATTTCCTTCTCTGGATGAAAGCAGCATCCCAAAATTTTTTTCGTCCAAACCTAATTACGTAGAGTAATTAGTCTTCGGAGCGATGCAATAGCTACCAGTTATTATAACACCTACATTTATTTACAAACCTCCGAAATATGCAGTTTCTCTAGTTCTGAATACATACTTTTTTGGGGGGTCCTAAATTAAGTGTTTTTAAGGCTTGAATCCAATTTTTTTTTTTTTTTAAATAAAGAACGACATTTTTTCAGAACCTTAACCACGATTTTTGTTCACAATCTCAACTCGATATTTTCAGTGTTATAAGTAATAAACCTTCATGCTCTGGACGCAGATTATGTTGTCAGTTCTGACTGAATTTAAATTCTAATACAATACTGCATTCCAAAACAAAATATAACTTAATTTATACTGCACTTCGAATTCTGCTAAAATTGAGGTGTCTTATATTTCCAATGAAATTAAATGAATATGATCCACTTTTTAAACAAAAAGAACGTAATAAAGTTAAAACAAAGACATACATACTATATAATGTCATAAGACTTCGCCATACAGTATAAAACGGTGGGGTCGCAACCACGGAAAATAAAAATTTGAACGCTTCCTCGCGTTCATTTTTACGTACGTACGTACGTAAGTACACACAAGCACATACATATCGCATAAAATCGCACAGCCACGCTGTGAAGTATGAAAGAGCCAGAGTCGTATCAAGGGCAAATATTTACTGATAACATTCTCCTCCTTTGCACTGAGAAGGGAAACATGTTCAATGCTTTTGGGGTAAAAAGTGCGCTGCTTCAGACCACAATTTCTCCACTAAGCACGTCGGTTCATTTCTTACCGGGTAATTCCGGCTGATTAAACACGCCTGGGCATTTGACAGGTTTAAAAGGCGACAGAGAGAGAGAGAGAGAGAGAGAGAGAGAGAGAGAGAGAGAGAGAGAGAGAGAGAAACTTTGATAAACGTCTCTCATGGCCAAAGAAGTGAGAAAAGAATCCTTTAACGTTGCAACTAAAATTGAGTCAAAAGTCAGAATGCAAGAATATGACTTACGGCTTGTTAAGGATCGGTCGCCATTTGGAAGGGGTATGACGTAATTAGTGTTTAATATACCACAACCACAACGTAATTCACGAGGATAAAAAAATGTGCAGACAATTTCTAAAAGGTCTACCAATGTAATTATCAATAGGGAATGCCTTTTCATGATACATACGCACATATATACATACATACATACATACATACACACATACACACACACACACACACACACATATATATATATATATATATATATATATACATATATATATATATATATATATATATATATATATATATATATATATATATATATGTATATATGTATATATGTGTGTGTATGTGCCATTGAAAAATAAAGTTTATTACTGAACTGAATTTGTTGTTAGTTACTCAGATTACTCATAGTAGCATTAAATTTAAAGTTTCTTGAGAAAATTAATTTCTAAGTGTTATGTATGTGTGTGTGTGTACAGACTGATCGATTTACAAAAATCAATGAATAAAAGACAAGAAGCAATTTATGAGTTGAATGATCAACCAATGTTATTGGCATGGCGGAAAATTACGTGCCTTTAAGCTGGTCCACTTCAAGAGAAAAATAACTAGACCTGTATAATGCTGAATAAATTGCATGATTTAATTACAGGAAAAAAACATCACAACAATTAATCATAATTCAATACATGGAATTTCAAATAAATTTGCCTTGAGAATTTAAATACTCATGACGGTCCCAAGTTCGGACAG
>NC_089742.1:41180512-41198012 GCF_040412425.1 Macrobrachium rosenbergii | reverse complement strand
CACGATTTCCCCCTATAAGAATATACTTTTAATTACCAATATATATGAAGTATTCCACTTAATAACAAAATTCTAAATAAATACTCGCAATAATAACGTTTATATAACGAATCTATATCGCTAAAAACTTCAAGAGTTATAAAGAAAAATATTAAAGCAAAAATCAAAATAAAAGTAACAACACAGAACAATAAACACCGAAAATAAAAAAATACATACATAAATAACAGAACAATAACAAATAACACATTCTTTGTACATATCTTACAACAAATATTCACCAGCTTCCTAATTTCACGCAATAGTTTTCAATCGTTCTTCAAAATATCACAACACACACACAAAAAATAAAAAACAATTACACATAGGACCACGATAAAATTCGGCATGTCCAATTATCCCGACACTAACATTCTCGACATAAAAAAAATCGCATATAAAAAAAAACACACAAACAAACAAAATTACACTCCCACACAAAGGACAATGGAGTAACTACAACAAGGGTAGAGTTAGGAAATTAAGGTAATATTTTATGAAATGGCGATCGATGCAGGCCCCTTAAGGGGTGGTAACGACCTTTCTCAAGACATAGGGTGGAACTTACAATGAATATGCTTAATGGGGTGTGTTTTTGTGTGATTATATGCCTATGCATAGGTGTGCATACTGAAAATCAATTATTTCATACTTGTGTGTGTGTGTGCATATTGATTATGCAAAACCTAGGTATTTTCTCTTTGAGTACTGAACGTTAACTACATGATTAGCTTAAAAGTGAGCTTACGAGTATATTGAATTTCCAGTGTTAAAACTCGCTTGAGTAATTTATGCTCAATACACACACAGACACACACATAATATATATATCTATATATACAGTATATATATATATATATATATATATATATATATATATATATATATATATATATATATATATATATATATATATATACATATATATATTATATTTATACACACATATGCTTGTACATATATGGTCCCAGTCGATCTCTTGTCGCTATATCCCTACACCTTTCAGGAGGATAATTTATTTCTTTCACCTGAATCAATTTTTTTTTACTTGCTCCATGGCACTTATTTCTTTTCTTTTCTGACCTTACTTGATATTTCCAAGAACTTCATCAGAAGCCAGCTGAAAAATTCATATTAAGGACGAAACACAACGTGACAGTTTCTTTCTCCATCTCTCTCTCTCTTGTCCCTATGTACACACACACATATATATATTGTATATTATAAAAATAAAAGCAAGAGCACACACAAATATATATATATATATACATACATATATATATATATATATATATATATATATATATATATATATATACTACTATATATATATATATATATATATATATATATATATATATATATATATATATATATATATATAAAACCCCAATAATAAGTACATTAAAACGCACAAGTCATACGCCGAAAGAGAGAGAGAGAGAGAGAGAGAGAGAGAGAGACAGAGAGAGAGAGAGAGAGAGACTGGTGCTGTCTTCGCCTCACATCCAGGAGGAGACCGACCGACGTGGCCCGAGGGAGGAAAGAGAGGAGGAACTTCATAGAGCCCTCATAACAGGCTCTCTATGCCTCATCAATTTGCGTCTCACTCAATTTAGCGGTGCAATTGCTCTGCTCTCCTTCCCTTGTTGTCTTCCAACACGTGCGGGACGTAGCGTCTTCCCTCACACGGCCGGAGCAGGTGATTTCGTCTTAAGAGCAGCACAAGGCATGTTAAGATTCAGCTTAATAATAATAAAATAATAATAATAATAATAAAAATAATAATAATAAAATAATAATAATAATAATAATAATAATAATAGTAATTATTATTATTAGTATTATTATTATTAAAACAGTTTTACCAGGCCACTGAGCTGATTATCAATTCTCACAGGGCTGGCCCGAAGGATTTGTTTTTACTCACAAAAAATTTTTTTATTTTTATTTTGTCAATTAAATCATAATTTTTCGAAAACTTTATAGTTGGATTAATTGCAACTGTTGATGTTTCTGACAAAATTTCTGTGATCGATTTAATCGCAAAATCTGATAGTCGCTGCTGATTGTACTTTGGACATTCCCACAACAAATGTTTAATTATTATTACTTTACATTCAGGGCATTCTGGAGCCGAGTTATGTGGGTTATTCATCAGGTGTTTACGTGTTGGATGAGAATGGCCTATTCGGAGACGTGTCAGAATTACTTGCGTTATGTCCATCTCTTTGGTATGATGAACTCCATTTTCCAGTACAGGGACGAATATATCATAAGATGATGAGATGCAGTGATATCACTTTTTTAATTTTCTGTAAGAGAAAACTACTGAGGTAGCTATATGTCTGTCCGTCCGCACTTTTTCTGTCCGCCGTCAGGTCTCATAAACAACAGAGGCTAGAGGGCTGCAAATTGGTATGTGTATGTTGATCATCCGCCCTCCAATCATCAAACATACCAAATTGCAGCCCTTTAACCTCAGTAGTTTTTATTTTTTTAAGATTAAAATTAGCCATGACCATGCGTCTGGTAACGATATCGGTGCCAACAACACAGGCCACCAAAGAGCCGTGGCTGAAAGTTTCATGGGCCGCGGCTGAGAGTTTCATGAGCCGTGGCTGAGAGTTTCATGAGACATTATAAGCTGTACAGAAAACTCGACTGCGCCGAAGTTTCGCCGCACATTTTGTTACTTATTTATATAGTCCAGCGTCATTATTTCCACATTCTAAAATGGTTTTAAATGCAATTATTTCCCAGTTTCTCGATTTATCTTTGTTATTTTTTTGCACTGCTTTTTCACTTTTATAAGAAACAGGATTTCAGTCTGTAGGGGTCTTTTTTACAAGTGTATGTCTTGTGGGCATTTAAAAAAACAAGAATAAATAACAGAGAGCACACAGCAATAAAACAACAGAGCAAAATAACTGTAAACAAATACCAGTAAAATAGACAGACATAAACTAAATTTACCATACAGCACTGTCTAAGTTCCTGAAGAAAAACACCCACGCACAAATTTAGGCCATGCAAAAAAAAAAAAAAAACACGAAGAATCACTAATACCGAAAGAGAACTCAAAGCAACGAAAGCATCGTCTCGGTAGGCTACACACTGGTAGGTTCCTATTCGCGTATTCAACTGCCATCTATCGACTTTGATTAAAAATGCACCGAGAGGACCTGCATATCCCTTTCCCAGCCTCTATTATTCATTGGTTTTTTCGGGAGGGCCTTTTCCTTCCTTCCATTGTCCCGAAATGTATTTTTAAATACGTCCGTTTCTCTCTCTCTCTCTCTCTCTCTCTCTCTCTCTAAATACACAGAAACAATACGACAGGGTGTGTCTCCAAATATAGGCACACATATGTGTGCATATATATATATATATATATATATATATATATATATATATATATATATATATATATATATATATATATATACATATACATACACAATATATACACGTGTGTGTGCCCTATATTTGGAGACATACATCGTCACACTGTTTCTGTGTATTAAGGAAGAAAGAGAGACACGAAACATATTTAAAAATATATTTGAGACAATGGAAGGAAAGACAGTCCCCCACCCCAAACAACAATGAATAATATATATATATATATATATATATATATATATATATATATATATATATATATATATATATATATATTATATATATATATATATATATATATATATATATATATATTATATATATATATATATATATATATATATATATATATATATATATATATATATATATATATATATATATATATAATGTAAAAACAATTTTGTCATCCTTTTCCTAAAGGTTTCAGCAGTTGGTGTTCACATAAAATTATTGTGGGTTGTATTAATATATGTGAGATAATGCATTGTACCGACTGTGCCCTTATCTCAAGTGTTCCACATGCTAACAGGAAACGCTTTGGTAATCTATCTTTCGGCAACTGAATTCATGAAATGAATGGAAAAAAAGAGGATTCTCATTAAATTTCCAAGAGCAAAAATCTGAAGTCTAAGAGACTGTGAATTCGAAAATAACCATGGCCATGACATAATTAGTAAGGACACAGTGTAGAATTTTATGATCTGAATAAAAATATGCTGAATCACTTCGTCTTTTTTATACTACTGTGAAGCGAAATCAAGTAAACCGTTCAGTGAAGGAGTTACTCGAAAGCTTCTTCGTTTTCAGTTTTCTGTAAAAAAAAAAAAAACTGTTGTGCCGGCTTTGTCCGTCCGTCCGCACTTTTTCTGTCCGCCCTCAGATCTTAAAAACTACTGAGGCTAGAGGATTGCAAATTGGTATGTTGATGATCCACCCTTCAATCATAAAACATACCAAATTGCAGCCCTCTAACCTCAGTAGTTTGTATTTTATTTAATATTAAATTTAACTATAACTGTGCGTCTGGCAACGATATAGGACAGGCCACCACCGAGCAGTGATTAAAGTTTCACGGGCCGCGGTTCATACAGCATTATCCCGAAACCACCGAAAGATAGATCTATTTTCGTTGACCTTGATTATACGCTGTAAAGAAAACTAGATTGCGCCGAAGAAACTTCGGCGCATTTCTTACTTTTTTTTAAAGAGAAAAATTGCACAAGGAGAATTCCAATGCAGATTATGGTTCAAGTTATCCATCTGTGGAGACAGTGAATGGCGTTAATCAATCAAATGGCAATACAAAGGAAAACGGCTTCACAGAGAGAGAGAGAGAGAGAGAGAGAGAGAGAGAGAGAGAGAGAGAGAGAGAGAGAGAGAGAGAGAGAGAGGTGGATATAATAAGAAATATTTACGTATAGAAACCAAATCCTTTCCAGCAGAATGACAGTTCATTTAATAGAACATGCATTTCTACAAATAATTGAATAAATAAATAAATAAATAAATAAATAAATAAATAAATAAATAAATAAATAAATAAATAAGTAAAACTGCTCAAATCCCAAACCGGGCGACGAAATGGATTAGAAAAAGAAACCAATTTATGAAGAAGATAAGAAGATCAAATCTCGAAACACCCTGAAACCTCTCTCTCGGGTTTATGCTGACATAAACCACCGGAAAAAGAAAGAAAGGTGAAGCGCGTGGGAAGAGACTTAGAGAGACAGAGAAAGAGAGAAGGAAAATAGGAACCTCCTAAACGAACTTTAAAGAACTTTCCAGGTCAATGACCAAAGAGGTATATAAACCACAATGATCTCCAGAGATAATCCTTTGTAAAGGAGCCTCTTGAAATTGAGAGATCGAGCGACATCTTTTCCTTTTTTTTTTTTTTTTTTTTTTTGATGATAAGTGCTATGATGGGTCCTTTTTATAGTTCAGAAAGAAAGTAAAGTAATTATTCACGCTAATTTTTTCAGGCTAAAGCAACTTTACACGCTAGCGGGTGACTTCCGAGAAAAAAATCATCATATAATGGATGAATAAAGATAAATAACCTTCGTAAATACATACTACAGCCTCATAAAGCCTCTTCACATGACCATACAGAAGCCTCATCAACATTAAGTCAACTACATATCAAATGCTGCGCCATCATTCACTTACATTTATGACCGCGTTTTTCTGGCTATAAACACTCTTTAGCTGCAGTTCTACCTTGTCTATTCTAACCTTCCCCCTCTCTTGGTTCCTTTTCACTATCAAATCCTCTCCTTGCGTTTCCAAAGAAAGATTGACTTATAAAATAATCTGATCTTTCATTCAACATGAACTCGCTTCCATACATATAACAACTCATGAACCATTTTGTCTAGCAGAAAAAAAAAATTATTTCCTACACTGTAAAATATTTTACCATGTACAATTCCATTGCAAAACAAAGTTTGTAGGACATTACAATCGCTACAAAAAAATGAGTTGTGTACTAAATTACTTATAAAAATATCTAAATCAATTGCGGGATACGAGAAAACTATAAAGTTCACGTAACGTAAAAGCGTAGCCTTTAATTAATGTTTATGAGAAAATTAATTAAATTAGTTTTTATAGCAAAACATAATAAGGCAGCATACCCTCTATAGCAAAACAAGGAGTTTAAGAATTTCTTCAATAAAAGAATATTGGTGGACAAACTAGCCGAAATTTCATCAGGATTCCCTTATTAGACGGAGAGTGAGACTGGATATCCCTTCTTAAATCTTTCATGGATTTATTTCCTCAAAATCTGTTTTTTTTTTATTACGTCAGGTAAATTTGGAAGGTCTTAAATTACACGTTTTAAGGAGATTAGTTTGTTTAATGAAAGCATCATTTGACCTTTGTCACTTCAAATTACGCAAATGTGTTACCTTTGAAGATGGAGGGAAATGCTTTTTTACCTTTGTAGTGGCATTAGAAGGGAGTTTTTTCTTTGTTGGACTGTTGATATGAATATTGTATTTTTGTCTGGTATACTTGGAAGGAAAGGTTCCCATTGTAGTAACAGAAACCTTTGAACATTGAGTGAAGCTGAACATTATATAAATATATATATATATATATATATATATATATATATATATATATATATATATATTATATATATATATATATATTATAATATTCACACACACATATATATATAGTCGATAAAAAATAATTCCTCAAAGCTAGTGTTACAAGCTAAGTTTTTTTCATACAGATGCCGGAGGCGTACTTTTTTGTGTAAAAACTTGGGTACATTTATTTTCTGTGTAATTCAGCTGTAAGTAATTTTTTCCCAGTCTGAATCATTTATAAAAAAAATTCTATTCACTCTTAATCTTGACACGTAATTAACCATAGTTTTTTGTTTAACGCCTTCGCTACGTAGACGAAAAAAAAATTTTTTTCCAACTTTATAACACGGAAAAACTTTCCTTTCAAGTTTATTACATCACAAAAAACACTACATTCAATCCAACTTTCCTACAAAGAACGGAACTCCCTTTTAATACCACTGAAAAAAAACTTTCCCCCCAATCTACAATAGATAACTTTCAAAGGAAACAACTGACGTAATCTAACATGACAAAAGTCGAATCAAGTTTCCATTTAGCAAGAAACTGTTTAATCTCCACAAAAAGGTAAACTATAAAACTTTACAAACACACCCCCGCATGTAAAAAAAAAAAAAATAAAAAAAAAAACAGATTCTGAGCAAATAAGTCCATGAAAGAGAGAACATAATTAAAACTTTTATATAAACCCAGCCGGCAGGTATTTAATTTTCCCTTTATGTTTTCCTTTTTTTTTTTTTTTTTTTTGCTTTTTCCGGTCGGGGCGATTTTTATGAATAAAGATCATTATGTTCCAAAATGCGGACAGCGTTCTATAACAATAGATTCTAATACAAGGATTTTTGGCTGCGAAGAGGGGTCGGTAAACCACATGACTGAAACCAAAAAAAAAAAAAATAAATAAATAAATAGATAAATAAATAATATAAAAGAACATTCACAAAAGCAATTATCAAAATATTCATTATACGTCGACCGCATCTGAATGTACTATGAGATAAGAAAAATTAAAAATACTGTTCTAAAATTATAATGAAAATGTCATAGGGAAAAATATTCGTAGAAAATTTACTGGAACTTAATATAAATATCTGAATCAAATAAAAATCAGAATATTTGATTAAGAGGAAGCCAAAATAAGCATATGTAGAAAGAACAAATAAAATAGCAAAAGTCTCAGCATCACGTAGGAGAACCTCAAAGTTTATCTAAAAATACCTTAAGATATGGATTACTTCATGACAGGAGCGACAAAATATGAATGACACCTGAAGATTATATAGCCTTTTAAAATCAAATCTCAAAAGAAGCAAAGTAATTAAGGGGGAATGCAGACAAAGGCAATATATATATATATATATATATATATATACATATATATATACATATATATATATATATATATATATATATATATATATATACATATACATATATATACACATATATATATATATATATATATATATATATACACACACACACGCATACATACATACATACATACATATATACAAAAGAAAGGTTAAGTATATCTTAGTTTAACCAGACCACTGAGCTGATTAACAGCTCTCCTCAGGGCTGGCCCGGGAAGGATTAGACTTATTTTACGTGGCTAAGAACCAATTGGTTACCTAGCAACGGACCTACAGCTTATTGTGAATCCGGAACTATTTATAGCGAGAAATGAATTTCTATCACCAGAAATAAATTCTCTTATTCTTCATTGGCCGGTCGGAGATTCGAACTCGCGGCCAACAGAGTGGTTATACATATATATATCATACAATGACATCAAATGGTACAAAGAGCTGGCCCAAACCGGTTCGTACTCGAGTTAGTGATTTTCTGATTAGTTGTCAAACTTACCTGCCTAAAAAACAGTTCTATGTCAATTACGAATCCATCACTACTATTCTTATTTCGAATAAGAACTTCAAAATTCCCTAGCAACGATCGACATTTCTTACAAGAACCAAAGAATTCCTCACAAGCATTCTAATTTCAAACAAGAACTAAAGTATTCTTGGCCACAATTTTATGCCCCCGGTTCCGCCAACCAAATCTTTATGGAACACTCTTACTTACAAAGAAGTCGTTAAAGCCGCAATCGATAAGGGAAGGGAAATGGAATGGCCATAAAATACACAGCTGGTACATCTAATCCCCTTTCCAATACAACCAAAGCTCCTTTATACTCCGGCATAGTCTATTTTTGTCCCTGGCTCTCCAACGTCCATTTCTCGCGTTGCTCACTCACGCTGTTGGTTTTCCGGGACTCACTGTGACTTATAACGTTTCGCATATGACCCCTAAGATTTCTTGCCACTTATGGGTGAGGTTTCTTGCCCTATGCCAAGCCCATGCCCACGCCCACGGGTCACGGGAGATAATGTGTCGGGCACTCCTTGTTCTCAATGAAACATGCTGTTTCTTGTACTGACTTATCTTCGCCGATCGGAAGACCACAGGCATGGCAAAAGTGTTTATTTATTACTTCAACTGTCAAAATAAGAGGAATGTCTCTCAGTAGATACTGATGTTCAAAGCACAGCAAGTAAAGCTCCTCTCTCTTAAATGCCATTATGAAGCTTAGTTTAGAACAAAATTCACAGATTCTTATAAGAACCACACCTTTCAAAATTTCACCACAATCAGAGAAGAAAATGGTCATAGCACTCTTTATTCCCCATAGGCACTTCTTAGGATAAGATTACCCTGCCCAAAAGTTGGTCCACATATCAAAAAACCAGTTGATCAACTAAACAAAAACAAATTCCATTTACCTGGCGCTACAACAGTAACTTACACTTACAAAGTGAACAAAACATATATACTCTATTAACAGGGAGAAAATTACGGGATAGCATTCCCTTCATGTTGACAATTTCCCTTCAGGAAAATATCACATAACTGGCAAAAAGTTAACAGCAATCCAAAAAATGCATATATCAGCAAAAAAAAAAAAAAAAAGAAACTGCATCCTTGTCTTCATTTTCAACGAAGATTGGCGAGACTTTTGAAATAACTTGTGGGCAGATATGAAAATAAACAAACAAAACATCCAGATTCTCCACCTTCAATTAACTAAGCTGGTGGAGTTAAAAAAAAAATTACATTAAACCCGAATCTTAATCCTCCATTAATTCCTTCAACTATAAAGCTAATACTCCCCTTTCCCATATTTGGCCCTTTCCCTCTGGCTCCCCGAGGAACTAAAAGGATAGTATCCTATAGTATCCTAGCCAGAACCCTCAGCCGTAACCCACCATGACTCCCCCGGTCTATTAAGCCGAAACAATTGTCCTAACGAGTTCCTTTCCCTTAGGAGCTTTGTGCCACTCAGCAAATTAGAGCCCGGGCCAGCAACAAGTGACCGAAGAATCTTATAAACAACTAAAACAATAATGAAAAAAAACAACAGCATCCACCTCTGAGGAAGGTCGTTTTCCATGGCAACAGGCAGAAGGCAACGCATATATCCTCTTTTTTTCACAGATCCTGAAATACTGTACATGAACCGCCAGTAATACGATCTTCAGATATTAACCACGCGACAAATATTCCGCCCGAAGAATGGAAAATTCTGGATGAAATTTGTATGCTTTAAAATACTTTTTAAAGAAAGCCGCATGCGCATAAATAAATATACATACATACATCACACACACACACACACACACACACACACACACACACACATATACACACATATATATATATATATATATATATATATATATATATATATGTATATATATATATATATATATATGAATTATATTTGTCTATCTATATACGTATATATACATACATAGACCACAATATATATATAGAATGTGTGTGTGTATGTATATATATATATATATATATATATATATATATATATATATATATATATATATATATATAGTTCAATATCATAAATTAAACAACTTACGTGTTTATATAATTCATACACACACACACACACACACACACACACACACACATATATATATATATATATATATATATATATCCGATAAACAAAAATATCCTTCCATACTTTTCCATAGAATGCCAAATATAAACAATTGCATGCAAACTAAACCAGAATTCTGAACACTGAATATAAATAAAAATTCCGGTAAAAGCTGCAAAAACTCAGGAATAGGAAGTCATAGTAATTAAAAAATAAGCAATCACAATGAATAATTCCAACAACCTTAGTGAAGGATAAAGGAAAATAAAAAAAATAGTATAAATTATACAGTTAGAAATGAAAGAAAATAATAATAAGAAGAGGTAGAGACAAATAATTATTCTTTAAATTTTTAAAAGGGTATCCACATGTAATTCTGACCGCAAAGGTAATAGGCAAACCTCGGATTAAGCAACACAGCATTCTATGAAAGATACCCTGGAAGCAATCAAACCTGCTCAATATCAGAAATTAAATACATTACGTGTTTATATAATTCATATATATATATATATATATATATATATATATATATATATATATATATATATATATATATATATATATATATGTATATATATATATAGTATATATATATATATATATATATACACATGTACATATATAATATATATATGAAACCACTGCATGATAGAAAACAATGAAAACTCCATTCATTCATCATTCATGATCAATAAAAAAAACACCATGATACCAAACCCCTAAAACAAAAATTAACTGAACATTTTTTTATGCAACCATTAATCAACAGAGCGCTGTACTTTTTTTTTTTAATCCTGATATTCATAAACTTGATACGAGGCCCCCGGTCATGCGAGGGGCCATTTGCAATCCAAATATGAAATGACTGCCTGATGTCAAAATTCTCGCAGGACACTGAATGTCATTATCCTCCAATCGGCCAATGAATATCTCTCTCTCTCTCTTCTCTTCTCTTCTTTCTCTCTCTCTCAAAACGTAACCACTGCAAAACTACAGAACTAGAAACCGAAAATAAATATTAACGTTTTTGGCAATTTAACACATAAAATGTATAAACATACTTTAATTTATGGTTTATGGAAACGTGCCTTGTTCTATGTTACAGATGAAAATATGAAAAGCAAGAAAAGCCATGTCATAGTTTAGCAGGTGTCAGTTCCAAAAAACGTCTACGGACAAACGCTACCTAATTTCACTTACTGGTCACTAACATTTCACAGAGGAAAATGGACGCAAGAATAATATTTAAGGCTGGTATCTTGGTACTGGCGAAAACAGTGCCCATCATTAATAATATATATACTTTAAACTCAATTTCATGTAGTGACACTGTTTCTGTATTTATTACTAAATATATTTCGCAAAATATAAGGAAGAATTAGGCCAGAAGATATCACTGCCAACCTGTCACCAAAGTCTTCTTATCTTTTACTTGCGTTTAAAACCATTTAACAAATACAGGTTAATCTGAAACGTAAAAGAAACATGTTAAACGCGATAATAAACATAAAAATAATTACCAGATAACACATAACGAAAAAATAAACTTTTAAAGCAACCCTTTTCGGAAATTACGGTCATTCAACCCAACTAAAATGCTGCGTTTCTACGTGGAATTAAATGTTCTGCTTTATGTACAACGCGTAGACCATAAAACAATAAAGGGATGATTTAGCAACCCACCGGTCAAAACAAATAGACACAATACATCAAAAGGATAATAGAAAATTAAATGCATATAATCCACGTCAATGTGAACAGGTGTTTTTAAATTGTACGGTAAAGTGAACAGGAACTATGAGGATTTGTGTGGGGAAAGAATACGAATCCTACACAAAATACGAATCCTACACATCCGCCCTACAAAACGTCCCAGGATTTATGTAAAATAGAATGTGCACCATTCACATTCTCGTTCTACATACATAGTGGAACTATGACGATTTGTTTAAGCCGAAAAGAATATGTAACGTGCATTCTCTGTCTATACAGATAAATACAATTATTGCATACCTACGTAAACATAACATACACCTACCCATCTCCGATATTCATATATACATATAATACACATACATACACATAAAATGACTGTAAATTTGTGTAAAATAAAATAAGCATCTTAGACATCTGCGGTATACATACATACATACATACATACATACATACATACATACATACATACATACATACATACATACGTCATAATCAAGTAGGATATGAACCAGACATTTACTCCACGCTTGAACATACATAAATACATACATTCATAAATACATAATATAGTAAAAACAGAATTCGAACCAGGCAAATTACGCAATGCTTCCATTCTCACATACAAACAAACAGCCTGTCACAAACCGCAATTCCGACCATATGTCATAAAAAAAAAGCGACGCATAATCACGGTGGCATCAAATATTAATTTCGACACATGCAACTAATGTGGCTTCCCGCTGACCATCAAACGGCTTCATCGGAGCACAGACAAACTAAATGGCCTCAGGTTAATGTTATTTAGGGAGGTTAAGTGGTGCCGCGACCAACCGTCCGTCAATGTCGTTTAAAGCGATACACGAATTGGACGCGTATAAAAATGTATGGATGTGAAAACTTGCCCCATTCGTCATATCGCTTGTTTTTTCTGTATGCTAAAGAAGCGGGCAGCTTTAGGTGTCACTAGAGAGAGAGAGAGAGAGAGAGAGAGAGAGAGAGAGAGAGAATGGAGTCTTCCGGTGCATCACCAACGTGAGGGTGGATACAATGGAGAAACTTCAGATGTATCACAAAAGTATGTCCGTGTATGAGAGAGAGAGAGAGAGAGAGAGAGAGATTTCAAAAATAAAATGGTTTTTCATTAGCGCTGCTGCTGTTGCATGATATTACCATTCTGGAAAATTCAAACCAAACGATAAAGCCCTGGGAAAAGCTGTACTTTATTCGTCACTATTGTGGAAGAATTAATCGGCTAAATGTTTTACTTCCTGCAGGTAATTAAATCAGTATTCCCGATATTTCTAAGCTTTGGAACTCTCTTCCGAGGCCCCGTTTTTTCCAGATTTTTCAACTACCAATCCTTGACGAAAGAAGTCTGCGGTTTTTCTCGCTCTTTTCTTTCCTACCAGCTTTAATTAATTTTTTTTTTTTTGGGGGGGGGCGTGACGCAGGCTACGTAAGGGAAGTGAAATGTCTCTTCCACCGGTCAGTGCATAAAAAAAATATTAAATCTAATTAAACACGAAAAAGAATCAGTTTATTCAACTTTAAAAAACAATCAATCCTTGCCCTATTCGTAAGCTGGGGATAAAACTGTACTTATTCCATCACCTTATCCTCTGTCTCATGAGAGCTCATAAAAGCATGCAGGTCTTAAGCCTGGATTAATGAGGAAGGCTGAGTGGAAGGTTAAACCCCGCCTTGTAAAAAAAAAATACTTAGGCATTTAACGAGATTTACTACAGCTCTGATCAGGAGCGAAAACCAAACGATAAAGCCTGAGGTTAAATCTCATTAAATACCTGCAAGTTTTGGAGCACAGTCAAATGATCTGTTCTAAGACATTAATCAATCAGATAAACAATTAGCAAGTCATATTAGCTTATGAATATTCACTAAATATTGGCGTGGTCGCAGCGCACTTTCCTTGATAAGCAAATCGGAGAGATAGATTGAGTTACGCGAATGAGATTTTCAGTTGACAGAAAGCGCATCTAAAATTAAGGCTGAGAGAGAAGGAGCATCTTCGGTTATTTCACCATCTTCACCTTTATGTTATGCTGTGCACAGAATGGAGGGGTAAGTAAGACGGAGTCAAGAAAACAAGAAAATGAATAATGAAAATCTGTTCGTTCCGAAGGAAAATGAAAGTATGAGGTATGTAAACTTCCATAAAAAAATTCCTATTTCGCTTTCCAAAAGTGACTCGCTACCTTAATTGAAAAACAAACCAGACTGCGCAGTAACTAATCAACTAATGAAAGCTAAAGTGATTCTTTCAGTGGTATAAACGGGGTCAAAACAATGGTCGCCGGCAAGAGTTTTTCAAGGAAAAACTCTTTTAGTGAAACTCCACAAGAAACGACAAACATCTACCGTCGGTTCACTAATTTCAAACACCAGTAACAAAGACATTATCTATTTTGGTTATTATTATTCAGGCAGCTATTTCCGCGTTTTTAGCACCGTACAAGCGATGTTAGGTTTATGAGTCAATTAATACAATGACTTAACCAATGCCCTGTTAATAAAACGATTCACCAAGAAGTCATGGAATAAGTTGTACGAAATAACACTCTTAACAATATTACATTAAACTTCCTCTTATTTTCATTATGTGATGTCCTCGCAATTAAACTTGTACACGAAGTCGCACTGAAACTTACATAAGCTTCAAAATTTCTGCATCACCGAAATTAATGTAAATCAAGGCAACACAGCTCACACAAACAATCTTAGCTTCTCAGGTTTAACTGTAGTTCGTTGCTTCGTACATACACCTACTGTCTGTTTAAAAGACTAAAGACTGACTTTTGGAGTGAAGCTGTACATGATAAAAGTAAAGAAACGTAAAAAAAAAATATATATATATTTTAGAATACACTACAGCACCAAATTTCCTTTTCGCCAATAAAATGTGGAAACTGATTGCATTTCAATAAACGCCTCCATAAACAAAATTGGATTGAGTAAAAGCAAGCATCAAAGTATCAATAAAACACAAAAAAAGATTAAAAACCCAAGCAAACAAAGCGAAAGAATTGATAGAATTATTAATGATAACCTCCCTACAAACTAAACCGCATTTAAGTAAAGGATGCCTCAAAGTATCAACAGAAGACAAGAAAAAGCAAAAATTTAAGAAACAAAGCAAATTTCGCAAGAGCTGCTGTACCAAGCAGCGGGGATCCGTATCCCGTGAGAAACCTTCCGTGGAAGCACAAAAGCAATCGATCATTCGGCCGAATGGAAATGGCAGGGCATTCCCCGACGAAATATTTCTCACATGTTATGAAAACAATATTCAAGACATTCACCATCCTCCAATCTTTTATCTCCAAAAGGAGAGGATGGGCAGGGGGGGGGAAGAAAGTGAGGAGGAGGGTAGGCAGAGGCGGAGGAGAGGAGGGGATAAGGTAAGGGTAGGGGGGCGTGGAGGAGGAGGGGTAGCAAACGTCTCTGGCAGCAAAAGGAAATCCAATCGATGTCTCCAAGAATTTAGGCTTATCAATGACCTGTCAGTCAAGATTAGGGGGTAAAAAATACGTACGCGTCTTTCACTGAAGGTAAATATACACACACACACACACACATACATACATATATATATATATATATATATATATATATATATATATATATACATATATATATATATATATATATGTATATATATAATATACATATATATATATATATATATATATATATATATATATATATATATATATATATAATATACAAATATATATATATATATATATATATATATATATATATATATATATATATATATATATATAATATATAAATATATATATATATATATATATATATATATATATACAATAAATAACATACTTCAATAGTTATACTAACAATAGTTAGTATAACAGCCATACTAACATATGGCCACTTCCTCCCTGAAAACTGCGATAAATATCCAATTACAAAAAGTGGGCGTGAAAAAAAATTTACCACTAAAAAGAAATGAAATTCTCATGAACACTCACCATCTTCATGAGGCACGTGTTCGGGACTCCTTGTGGCCTCGGCTACAGCTGCTTCCAGCTGCTGCTGTTGCTGCTGTTGTTGCTGCTGTTGCTGTTGCTGCTGCTGCGGGGTCTGTGGTGACTGCGGCTGTGACTGCTGACCACTAGAGGGTTGCTGACTCTGCTGCTGTACTTGCAGCGGCGGTTGCTGAGGCTCCCGCCTGCTGCTGTTGTTTCTGAGGAGGAGAGAATGACAAGTGATTACTTTAGAGAACGGATAATAATAATAATAATAATAATAATAATAATAATAATAATAATAATAATAATAATAATAATAATAATTTAATTTAATTTTTACAAGTCTAGAAGATCCCTGTTTTCTACATAGACATGATGTTAACATACAGGTGACTATGTAGCCAATAAATAAATACTTTTATAATATATGTATATATATATATATAATAAATACTTTTATACATATATATATTTATATATATATAATATAACATATATATACACGTATATAAATATGTATATATATGTATGTATATACTGTATATATACGGTATATAGTATATGTACAGTATATATATATATATATATATATATATATATATATATATATATATATATATATATATAATATATATACATATATATATACATAATTATACATATATATAATATAATATACAATATAATATAATATAATATAATATACACACATATTATATTACATAATCCTTCTGAACCGTAATACCCTATAAGCAATATCCTGGATATTCGTAAATGGGGAAAAGAACTTTGCTGCATCCATTTCCGGAAGATGAAAGCGGCGTGCTGAAAGATATATCACACGTAAAACCATTACCTGTAGCATAAACCTTTGTCATGCCATCAATAACCAACGGCCGATGAAGCATCCACTTATTCGTAAAATATATAAGTCCTCGTATGTTCCTTTGCGGGCTATGTTTTAAGACGAAACCCCGTCTATTTATGGAAAACTAAATCAATAATAGCATTCAATTCTAATCAATAGAAGCTGTCAGCTCTACATGAGTCCTATTTTACGGATTCAATCAAAGTTTCGGAGGAATTGCTAACTTCTCTAACCTTTAAAATATCAGTAATACTGAAACTTTTCCATAAACGGTAATCTCTTGGCTCTTGCGCTCTAGAACTAAACTCGAGGCCAACTGACTAAAAAAATGAGGGCAACCCATTCCTAGCAGGACACGTTTTTTTCTGGAGGTGTTGTAGTAACAAAG
>NC_089742.1:41153012-41165512 GCF_040412425.1 Macrobrachium rosenbergii | reverse complement strand
CATTTTCCATTAATCTCTCTCTCTCATACTTTCGTCGTTGTAAAACACCGAATATTTCCTTAAATCATTCATTAAACTATCTCTCGCCCTTTATCTCCGTCCCCCCTCCCAATACGTAACCTTTTTCACCCTATTTATTTTAGGCAGGTTGAGCGCCCGGGGGCCACATGTGTCCCGGAGATCAGGACTTGATGGAGAATAAAAGTAATTTAAAAGTTGAAATTTCCCTTCAGCGTCCGCTTAAACCCCAGTCGCCCATTCCGGTCCAGAAATACACGACGGATTAAGACCTCGACACCGGTCACAACACCTTCTGTGTCTTCAGCTACACCCCCCACCCCGCAAGAACCCCCGGATGATACCGACCACTGAGGCAGTACTCGAGGTTTATGAGTTTTACGGGCAGCTTGAATGAGTACCCGCGTTGATACAACGCCAACTTAATATGACAATCACAACAAGAATTTTTTTTTTAATCGTCCTTCAAGTACTGACAGAATTGTTTACTTTAACCTTTCTTCCGGTCCTCCAGTCTTCTTCCTACTTATCTGTGCAGCTTCTTTAACTTTACCTATCTCAAATTTTCACTCAGCTCTTCCCCGATAGATACTTGTGCTCAGACCTATGCGATTCTGCAAATGTGATTCATTATTATGGTTAATCTAACTTATAATAACGATATCCTAAAATTTCCTTGATCACTGGAACCAAAGGTTGGCAAGAGAGAACGTTATAACAAGGTAAGTGACACAGACTTCATAACCCAGGATTATACTGTATATCAAGTTTCGGCTCAGAAAGAAAGGACAACCTGTTAGACCGCTGAAATATCTATTTTCCTTGCAACAGCTGATCAAAACAGTGCCGTTTTATTTGTCTCGACCTCATGATCATGTAAATAATGACTAAAATTGCCTTAAATCATATTTTTGTAAATACAAAACTCTTGATATCGAACTCTGAAATCCTAAAGTTAACAGCAAAAGTACGGAAGAAGGGACGCACCCAGGAAATGGAAAAATACGAAAAAGCAAAAAACTCGAATGAATGAAGGACCAGCAACAGGAAACGCTCAGGTGTGTCTAGGCTCCCTCATTAAAACCTAGACGACTTGTTAAATATGCATCACCTCGGGCCAAGAATGGAAATAAAACCTGCGAAAGCGCCCTTGCCATGCACGTAAAAGCCATCAGCTTGAAGCACTCACACAAGATGGAGGAATTCCGGTCTCCAGAACATCGTCTCAAGAGGTGTTATATATAATAAATACAAACAAACAAATATAGGGTCACAGTTAAATAATACATCCTGCATATCACTGGTTTTTTACCATTTTTCAATTAATGAAAACTAACCTCAACAAGAAGCTACTCATCTAGTGCAAACAAGATTTCGATGTCTATATAACACCAACACAGTAAACTGCATATTTCTATTGATACCAAATGAAGAGTAAATTTCTATAGATACTAGTCTCGTCTAAAAATAAACACAAACACGCAATCACACAAACAAACAATGCTCTAAATCAGTGCAAGATTGGATACAGATAGCTTGAATCAATACCAATTAGCTCTAAACCAATTGCCAAGGGATGAGTGAAAAGTGCAGTTGGCTGGAAACCAGTGCGGACAAAACTGCAAAAGAGAGAGAGAGAGAGAGAGAGAGAGAGAGAGAGAGAGAGAGTTACGAATTTTCCTAAAGGGGATTGTAGCACTCCAAAAAAGTCTCAGTGTAAAAAGAAGTCTGAATATCCAATGAGGTTGTGAAGCCAGGGACCGAAACTAAGAATATCTGAACTCTCGAAGTGATGGTTCTGTGAAATCCGTTCCTGGTTTGGCAATGTGTAGTAGAATAGCATTTAATGAAAACAGACATTATTTTGTTTTGGAAACCTAATTTTCAATATGATACTGAGAGCGTAGGTTAAGATACACTACATTTTAATTTATTCCGCCTTGCCAAACAGTAATACTTATTCGCCCTCTATTTTAAAATCCAAGTTTGAGAAAGTTGCTACGACGGAATAACGAAACTCGGAACAGTAACAACATGACGCATCTTAATCTATGGTCTGTTTTCGAATTAAAAGCGAATAATGTTATACGGGACTCTCACTATCCAAGAGACCGAGAATGGATAAAACCACCTTAATCAAAGTAATACACCCGGCGATTAATTTACAAACGAATTCCATGGTCTCCTTTTCAGAGTAAAAATGTTATACTGGACGACTATGCAAGTGACCGAGCTTAAACTCAGTAATACCAGCTGAAGATTAATTAACAGGCCGACTCCTTAAGCTCTTTGTGCCTCATTTCGCTTGCACCAAACTCTTAAAGTCTGTTGCGCTTCCGAAAACGGTGGGTTCTCTGATTACAATACAGTACAACTCGCCCAACCCCCCCTCCCTATCTGGTCTCGCGGCTGGCATTCGAAAGATGACTCCCTGACCCTTGACCTCACATAGGATGTGACCTCCTAAGCCTTGGCGAGGATTATATACAGAGACAAGAGAGCAAGGATTCCCAAGTGCCATTTCAGAATTATATCTATTAAAGCAGGATTCCCGAAGCACTTAGGAATTAAAGCCATGAAAATAGGATTCCCATCGTGACATGCCTGAATTAAACCTATGAAAGTTAAGCACCCCAAGGACATTTTGGAATTGTAGTCATGAAGGTACGATTCCCCAGTGGCACTTAGGAAATGATTAAGAATGGACAATTTGGAACCAACACATTCGTAACCAAGATTTAACCTACGGGGAGAGAAGGCTTCACTGGGGTGGCACACGGCTTAATATTACTTCACTGTTGCTTGTACAAGATAAATAAATTTTTAACCAAAATATACATCTACATAACTCTACGCTCATCCATGCGACTAAGTAACAAAAACGTCTCAATCTGGCAACTGAAAGATGAAATACATTTTGAAAATAATTTTATAATGCTAGCACAAACAAAAGGCTCCTTCTACCTTTCTTCTCAACAGCAACAAAAACAATAAAAACAAGATGGTACATTGCATTTGCTGCACGGGGATTGTACAGGAGAAAACAAAGATCACACAGAGAGAGAGAGAGAGAGAGAGAGAGAGAGAGAGAGAGAGAGAGAGAGAGAGAGAGAGAGAGAATAAAATCTTTCATCATCCAATGGTTATTCTCAGAGATTTCGAAGCCCAACTAGAGAAAAAGGCGTGCATGCAGTTTTACAGAAGAATGTAGAGAGAGAGAGAGAGAGAGAGAGAGAGAGAGAGAGAGAGAGAGAGAGAGAGAGAGAGAGAGAGAGAGAGAGAGAGAGTCACAATAAATGCTTTTATTTTCACCATCCAATGGTTACTCAGAGAGATCATTCGAAGCCTAACTTTTAACAAAATAAAGGCGCAACTGCAGCTTTACAGAAGAACGTCGAGAATGCTAAGACAAGTCAAATGCCATTGCAAGCGTTCAAGGTCCCTTAATAACGCAGCCTGCAAAAACAGCAAGACATTAAGATTCACAAAATACTTAAGAAACTCCTACAGTATTCCGGAAGTTGGAATATTCCGAGTTCTAATTGCATCTTGAATCATTCATTTCGCCTGCCTCTTTTTAAAGCAGGGTCCCGTAGTGGCCAAACTTGATTTAGATTAGGATGGGAAACTTCGTAAGGATTTCGAACTTTAAAATTAAAGTACTTGCATTCTTTCATATTGATTCAAGTGATAGGTAAAATTCGAAATTAATTGGTAATGATCTATATATATTATGTGTGTGTATAAGTGTGTATATACATACATATATATATATATATATATATATATATATATATATATATATATATATATATATATATATATGAGTGTGTGTGTGTTTGGTGTATGTGTGTGTGTGTTTGTACGTACGTGTGCGCACAAAGGGTTCTCGTCTAGTTAAGATGTTCCTCTCACAAGCGAGATGTCCCTGTAACACTGTATGTACGTTCCGCTGCATATAACAGCAGTGAATGATGTACCTGGTTGTTTGTCGACTATGGTGACTTGCAACTAGACTGGAGACTGCCAAAAGGATAGCAAACTCATCCACAAAGTCAAGCTGAAATCCGAGTGAAAACATTCTGGTGCCTCCTTTTCCTCCAAGGCAAAAAGGTGTATGTTGAAAAAAATACAAATATAATGAACTAAATTTCAAATTGCCCATGAAACTGAAAACCAGCAGAACTAGTAATACAAATAAACACGTAAAATATGCGTTCAAGTTTTTTCAGCGCAATCGAGTTTTCTGTACAGCGTATAATTAAGGCCACCGAAAATACATCTATCTATCGGTGGTCTCGGTATAATGCTGTGTGAGCCGCGGCCCGTGAATCTTCAACCACGGCCCAGTAGTGGCCTGTCCTATACCGTTGCCAGATGCACAATTATGGCTAACTTTAACCTTAAATAAAATAAAAACTACTGAGGCTAGGGGGCTGAAATATGGTACGCTTGATGATTGGAGGATGGATGATCAACATACCAATTTGCAGCCTTCTGGTCTCAGTAGTTTTTAAGATCTGAGGCCGGACGGACAGACAAAGCAAGCACAATAGTTTTCTTTTACAAAACACTAAAAGCAAACACTACAAAAGCAACAAGAACAACAAAAGAAATATATAAGAGGTTACATGAAATTCCTCTTTCCTTTCTTCTTACAAATCTGCTGCAATCCCAGATTTCCAGCGCGAATAATACCTAAATCTGATTTCATGACACGAGGAGAGAGATTGGGAAAAGGTAAAGAAGGATAAGGGGTTGGGGAAGGGGGGGAGGGGGGGGGAGGAAGAGGAGGAGGAGGAGGAGGAGGAGGAGGCTTAAGAAAAGGACATATGATAGAGACAGACAGACACACAGAGAAAGACAGATGCCTAGATTACCTGACATCTGAATGAGAGACGTCAGTTCAGTCATGCAAATCCACCTAATTCTCAAGATACGAATAATGGTAATCGAAGATACGGTAACGTAGAGGAATGTGGCGCGGGAGGTAATGGTTCACATGAAGGCCCGAGAGGAAAGAGAGTGTATAAGTTTGTACGAATGTCTGAAACGTGGTTATGAACTCGGGTTTCGAAAATTTCTTAATGCATTTAATAGTTGAAACTGAAACTTCATGTGATTTCATCACTATGCGTCATTTGAAACAGATTCGAGGGATGATCGAGGGCCTGAGAAGCTTTTACATAAATTAGCTTAATAAAGTAGTTTGCAGGTTAATATCATAATAAGTTCGTCAATATTGGATGTGAATTGTAAGTTTGCAACAACTCAATTCCTCAACCTGCGTCATGTAAAGTAAGTGGATTTAGAGTTTCAACTTAAAAATTCAAAGTTCATGCCTTTACAGCAAAGAAAAAAGAATAGGTTAAACAAAGAATTTCCTAAACAGGTACCTAAAAAAAAAAACTGAATGAACTACATATACAAGATACATAAGCAATATACTTACGGAGGAAATGCATTAACTTCTGGGATTTCACAAACATTATTTTCGATATGAAGGCCTAAAACTGGCATCATACCTAAGTAATACTCAGATTGCAAGCCTGTAGCGATCAAGAAAGAATGCTTGGTTCCTTGAGGTATAAAAAGATCCAATATTGGCAAACCATATCTCTTAACAAAGTTTTATCAGTGATATTGCGTACCTCAATTATTTCTAACGATGACGCGGCAGTTACCAGAACGCTGAAATTATCTGATTGCTTTTACACCAATTAGACCGTGAGCCTGATCGGCTCATTCTCAATGAATGTTTGAAAAGTTCTGCAACAGCAATTCGGAGAAGTTTCTCATTAAAGACCATTAAAAGATGAATTAATAAATATAGACAATAAAAGACGGGGCAATTAAATTGCTAGTTTCTATGAAGATGGCGGGTAATGCAATAGCGTTTTTTGCTGCTTCAGGGTTCGTTCATATTTTTAGTTGATAAAAACATAACATCCTTATATTAAACACAATGAAACAAATTTTTGTTTCTTTACATCCAAAGTGCATAAATTATTCAATTAAGCTTCATCACACTAGAACATCGGCATAATAAATGCAACAATTTACAATGATAGTAATTCGCGATTTCGAGTTATCAATATGAGAAACAATGTATTAGCAATTGTAGAAGAAAATAATTGTTAAAACTTTTCCTTCTAATATTACCTACAGGATCTATGCAAAGGATAGAATGGAAATAGCCGAAGAGTTATAGTTTCCCCCTCTGCCTTGCCTAAATTATTATTAACACACCATTTAAATTTCTTAGATTTTGTAATCCACATTATGCCTAGTCGGTGCTTGGAAGGGTGACCATGCCCCCAAGAAAACCAGATACCACTGTCAAATGAGGTCAGGGATATGAGGCTTGTAATGTCATAACAAATCTCAAGACTTAATTAAAAACTTGCAAGAAACCTAAGAAGTCTGGTGTTGTTGCCGGCACTGAGTCTACAGAGTGGGTCAGCCACTTCCCTTCAACTTGATTAAAATAAAACTATCCTGGATAAGGTGTGGGGAGTAATTGCTTTCCTAATTTACAAGGTTTCTATAAAGCCTTCGAGTTGGGTGATTACAGATAATTATTATGTGCGGATGAAAAGTCATCTCCTTCGACACGAGACGATTTTAATCAAATGTGAAACTTTTAACCCTAAAACGATCGAAGAGTGAAAACACGCAGATTTTCACTTTCAAGTTTAAAACACGACGTAGGTAACTGTGAAAAAATTCGAGACTATTCAACCTTAAGCAAAAAAAAAAATAAAATTATTAGGCTGAAAGACAAGTATCCCGTAAGTAAATTGTATTGAGAATTACCTATACAAAATCTATTGACTTTCATGAAATCATTATGATCCAGTGTCGTTTTCACCAGACTTTTAAGTCTCGCTGCTAGTTTAAGTAAAGCTAGGAGGTACTAGACAAGATACGCGCATTACTAATCTACTTCTCTTTTATCCTAATCTGGGATAGATGGGAGTGTACAAAGATGCTGAGGTTTTCCTCAACTTGCCCTTATAAACATTATTTTTGGAAGGTCCCGAATTCACAGAAATACAATTTTAATTTCTTTATGTTTACTTTAGCGGTTTCTTTGTATATTTACACAGTACCCACTCACTGAGGGAAACTTTACAATAATAATAATAATAATAATAATAATAATAATAATAATAATAATAATGCATCGGGATTTGAATGTATTTAAAAATTTAATATAATCTTCCTTTTTCCTTAGCTCAGTGCCCCACAAAATTTCACAGAAATCAATTATTTTTATTTTGTACATCTGGTAGACAGACAGACAGACAGACAGACAGACAGACAGACAGACAGACAGACAGACAGACAGACAGACAGACAGACAGACAGACAGACAGACAGGGGATAATACGTAACAGCCGTCCAATCTCGCTGACATTTTCAAAGATATAATCATTTCAGTGCCTCTCTCGAAAGCAATATGATAACCTGGTTTGAATTCATTACCATAATCTTACTAATACTTCAGAGTATTAGAGAAGATCCTGTTTTATTTTTAATTTTGTTTGTTGTTGATACTATTGCTATTAATATTACCATTATTACTGATACAATGATAATAATACTACTAGTAAAACAAATGTTTGTTATTACTGTTATTATTGGCACGGACCTAATCCCTATCTCGTTCAAAGGGCTCATGAAATTCTGATAGGAGCGAGAGCCATCCCGAAGTTATGAGCTTAGGAAAACCTGTTTCATTTTTCCCAGAAAATGCTACCTGTTCTTCCCACGTAGAAAAAGGTTGCAACCATCTGAGCGAAGCCAACCACCTTCTCTTTAGCTGGAAAAGCATTACCCGATATTTTCTGATACGGAGACCAATGTGAGAAGAAATTATTGTAGGGGTATTTCTGGCTTAACCTCGTATTAAATAGCTTTGAAATAGTTGACTCCGAGGGTAAAATAGTCTACAGAGAAAATGATAGCTTTGAAATAGTTTAAATGGTTGACTGTGAGGGTAAAATAGTCTATAGCTAAAACGATGACTGGCATCACTTTATATTCCATACCAGAAGAATATGACAGTGAAAGAATGGATAAAGCTTTCTTTAATTTTTGCTTTCTTTATGATCGATGAAAATCTTTCGGTCAGTAGAAACGAAAAACAAGGGAAACTGCACAGTCTAATTCAAGCTTCTCTTTTTTTCTTTCCCAAAGACCTATTTCTCTAGAATAACAACATAAAAATACACAAAATGAAAAAAAAAATAATAATCCAAAAACTCATTCTGTGTTACTCATGAAAGTCTTCGACCAAAACGTCAATCATGACGGCCATCAAATATTCACTGCCTGGTGGTTATCTCCGCGTCCCAATTCGCCTTGTCCACTCTGAACGAAATAAATAAGACTCGCCGTTCATGTGAAATATCTTGTTGAGGAAGGGTGAGAAAAAAAAAAAAACACACAAAATGCAATTTCGGAAGGATAAATTACGCCTGTTTCAAAAAATAAGTTTCTCTCTCTCTCTCTCAGATTCGATTATTACTTTTCTTAATAGAAATTTTTCTCTGCGTATTATAACCTCCACCCCCGCCTCTCTCTCTCTCTCTCTCTCTCTCTCTCTCTCTCTCTCTCTCTCAGATTGGATTGCTTTACTATCGAAAATTCTCCCCACTCTCTCTCTCTCTCTCTCTCTCTGATTCGATTATTACTTTTCAAAAGGAAATTCTCCTCCGGCTGTTATTACACCCAGAGGACGACGTCCGCCGTCCCTAATTTTCTTCCATGTCTTCGCCCTTACTTTCGATTTTTCCTACTTCCACTTCGTCCCATTTTCTCTCGCTTTCAATTTTTCCCTCGTTTCATTTCGTCCCATTTTCTTATCCACTTCATTACGCTCGGTCAATACCTAGAAGATCAGTCAACTCCCCTCGCAATTACTTTCGGCTGAGCGAAAGTGTTTTATTCTTTTTTCGGAGCCGAGAAATAAATGGAGTGGACCGGGACATTTTTACAGAATGCTCTCATTCATCTTTTCACAACTTTAATTCTTCTTCTTCTCCTATCACACGGCATCAAAGAGGATTAAAAAAAATCAGAAAATAAAAAAAAACTAAAGGGGGAAATTGCGTTTAATGTCCCGAGGAGAGGAACTGGACAGTGAGTGGCAAAAATGTAGTTAAATTTGGGAAGGACTTGAAGCATAAAAAGCGAGTGGAGGAGAATCGTCAGAAGTAAATTTATGAAGTTACTAAAAAAATACTATTTACAAAATATTTTTTAAAATCACCCAACCGAAACTTACAATTACATAAAAAACTGAAAAATTCATTCCAACTAAACTATTCACATGATCAAGTAAATATCGCTATCCCGTTGACAATCGAATTAAGGATCGATGATATTTACATCGCCTCATCTGTAATATAGCCAACTGTCTTCACCAAGAATATCTAAAGGCTAATTCTAAAACGAACAAGAAAAAATGCGCCGGAGTTTCTTCCGCGCAATCGAGTTTTCTGTGCATCGTATAATCAAGGCCACCCAAAACAGATCTATCTTTCGGAGGTCACGGTACAATGCTGTATGAGCCGCGGCCAAAGAAACTTTAATCACTGCCCGGTGGTGGCCAGGCCTACATCGTTGCCAGATGCACGATTAAGGCTAACTTTAACCTTAAATCAAATAAAAACTACTGGGGGCTAGAGGGCTGCAATTTGGTATGTTTGATGATCGAAGGGTGGAGGATCGACATACCAATTTGGAGCCCTCTAGCCTCAGTGTTCTTTAGGATCTGAGGGCGGACACAAAAAGTGCGGACAGTAAAAAGTGCGAACGGACAGAAAACAAAAAATAAGAGAAAACGCATACGTGCATGCTCATGCATACGTGCGTGTGCACGTAAGAAATTAACAAAATGACCTTATATATAACAACAGCAAACACTGAAATGGTATATACTCCCATTCAACGTCATCTACGGCACAAGTGGCAAAACTTCATTCAAAATGTTACAAGTTGTGGAAACAACTGAAGATTAAGTTGAGTTAGACGCGATTGCAAATGTTTTGCGTGTTGGATTCCCAAAATGTTTCATGTACACTTTTAAAATTATATATATATATGTATGTATGTATGTATATATGTATGTATATGTATATATATATATGTATGTATGTATGTATGTATATATGTATATATGTATGTATGTATGTATATATATATATATATATATATAATATGTATATATACAGATATATATATGTGTGTGTGTGTATACAGAGAGAGAGAGAGAGAGAGAGAGAGAGAGAGAGAGAGAGAGAGAGAGAGAGATTTAGTTCTTGTGAGCTATAAGAATTCATGGTCATCAATGTTACCCCAAAATCCTAAAGACTGCGTAAGTGACAAGAGGAGGAGCCGTACTATATAACTCTAAACTATCGATGCACATATTTCTTTATAAAAAATTAATTTCAACTTGCAGCTTTACAGTTACCGGAGGCAAATTAATCCCCTGCATATACAGTACTTCATACCAAATATCATATTTTTCATTCGTGAAGTTTAGTTAATTTGGTTTACAAGATCTGAAGAGACAATCTACACACAATTATATACCGAGGTGATAGAAATGTACTCCCAAGCACTTTTGAAAATCCAGATTGTTTACTGTAAATCAAACTATCAGTTGAAGTCTACAAAAAGGCATCAGAAATCAGGCAAAATCCTAAGAAAATTACTTATGGTTTTCTATAAAGCTACATATTCCACAAGAGGCCCCCTACAAATCAGAAACTCAACCTTATTTCAAATAGTTCCAGTAATCTAAAGGTTTAGCACAATGGCCTTCCTTTCATTGAAGCAATTCCTTCTCTCCCTTAACTTTTTCTCATTGTTTCTTACGAGTCTGGGCTAAATTAAAGCATTATGGTACCCCCACTACTAGACTCTGTATAAAAAAAAAAAAACAATGACACTCTTTCCTTCGCTCCTGACAAAAGAACCGAAACAGAGTCAATCCCAAAAATCGCCAATTCCGTCCTCCATTTTTCCACTGCCGAAGTCGATGAAAACCCGTTTACCTTTGTCATCATCCATCAGGCATCCGTCGATAGCAACCGTCGTTACGCAACACATCCATCACGAAACAAATCAACAGTAATTTGAAACACGGATGACGTCACGCACAGCTGCAATTTTGTCTCTCGAGAATTCCAGTGATATGTGAAAGGTCCAAACAGTATGGGAGAGAGAAGCTTCAAATATACGCTCTGAGATGACGCAACGCACACAGTACCATATTACCATACATACAGCAATATAATCAAGAATACATATATTTACTAATAAACCACTTCTACCCATAATGGGAGGCTCCAAAGTACAACAAAACAAAACTCACATTAATCCTTTGTTGAATTAAAGATGAATTCCACTTGGAAAAAACTTTCACAACGAAGTGTGTCGTCGTCCCTACAAGCTTACTCAATAAAAAGTTCTCGCCCCTACATACGCTGTGCCACTCACCTTTACCTCGCACAGACACTATCGCTACCTGAGTAATACAGCCCTTCCATTCCAAGCCTCTTCTAAATGCATCCACCCAACAAAATCAGGGTCTCCATCTCATCCTTCCTCCCAAAATCTCAGTCTTATACACAATGTCCACCACATTTTTATCCTCCATTCTTCTCCTATGACCAAAGCCCTTGTCTTATCTCTAAATATCTCACACTTTCAATGCTTATTCGTTACACAAACAAGCTCATCACGGCATCTCCTATTTGCATTTCCATGCAGAAGAGTAAGCTCAACAATTTATTCCTACACTCCGGTTTTTCCTTCTTCCAATCCTTTTGCAGAGATCCTGCCTCCTTCCTTACTTGCCCATTCCCGTGATTGCACCTCCCCTCAATCTGTCTCATCCGTTACGTCAAATCTACTCCAATATGCCTATACGAATAAACCATTTCCCTTCGTCTACCACCAGTAACGACATTCACTTCCATATCTTCTGAGATTCCAATTAACTTCATTACCTTACTCCTGCTAACTTTACTTCCAGCTTTCTTGACTTACAATAACTTTCTCACCTTTTTAATGTGTACATGCATAAATGTATGCTTGCATGGTAGGAAGAGAGAGAGAGAGAGAGAGAGAGAGAGAGAGAGAGAGAGAGAGAGAGAGAGAGAGAGAGAGAGAAAGAGAGAGAGAGAGAGAGAGAGAGAGAGTTTTCACACCGAAGCCAAAAACAAGAGATAATGACAAAACTCATTCTCAATTATAAACACATTTGACAGCATGGTACATTTTCAAAAATTAATAGATAATTAATCAGAGACTTATATCTACTTCGCTGCCTACAAGTCTGGTCAACCGCACTTAGGCTTTCAACCCCTCTAGTCTACAAATGTTAAAAGATAAATGAGAAAACATTATGCAAATATCTTACCGGAAAACGAAAGAAATCGGAAGATTTCTACGGGATAACTTAA
>NC_089742.1:41148012-41150512 GCF_040412425.1 Macrobrachium rosenbergii | reverse complement strand
AGGAAGAGGTGAGGCAAAGGGGTGTTATATTCTTTCTACGAGGCAGAAATAGGAAATTGAACATTTTCGGGTTCCATCTGAGGCAATTTCCGCAGAGATGATCCGTCGAGGCCGAGCTTGCTGGATTCAGCCATTTTCTGCCCGCAATCTCCTGTGGTGGAACCCACACTACATGACCAAGCTCCCAAAGTGTGTAATCGGAGGGTGGGGAGTGTGTGGGGGAAAGGGGGGGAGGGGGAAGGGGGTAAGGGAAAAAAAGAAGAATATCGGAAGAGAAGAGGTAAAGATTCATGGACTGGCAGAGGGTAAATGGCGAAGACGGAAGATGTCGCACACGGACAGTCTCTCTGCTTTACGAAAATATATGCATGTAAATAAATAAATGAATATATACATACATAAATTAAGAAAAACGTGGACGTTTATTATTTTTTATGCAAGACCACTGAATTAAAAAAAAAAGTCAAACAGGACGCTCTTTTGCATTAAAAAAAAATAGATAAACACATAACATGATTTTGTTATTTCTGGTACAAGGGGATTGAAATTTAAAAAAAAACTCCATTTCTGAGTTTCTTCAATAAAGAAAAAAAAGAAAAGTCGCACTGAAGAAAAATATTATCATCCATGGGAATCCAGCATGAAACTTCAAGTGATTTTGCAATGACAAGTTTTTATGCCTCAGTAAAAAAAAAAGATAAAGAATAACAATATCTCTCAAAGAGATGAGAAAAAAAATAAAGCATGGAATAATTAAGAAAAATATCCCAACCTTATGGAGAGAAATCTGCAGCTCTCAGAAAAATTAATAATGATGATTCCAGCCTTACATGCAGCGCGTACATGACCCAAAAAGTTGAATCGAATTAAATGGGGGCAGTCATGCTTTTAATTATTGTTTGTGTTCGCTCAGTTCATATTTGCACGAGTCATATCTAACAATGTTTGTTAGCGTAAGATGTCCATGAGTTAGTAACAATTATGTAATAATTATGTTTATCATTTCTATTTACTTTTAATATGGGGTGTGCAGTTGGGGACGAAATTTATTCTGGTTATGTTTATCATTCTTATAAGATGTGAATTTAATTGTTAAAAACTTATTTTAATGCAAATGTCATGATCCAACTAAAACGAAAATTTGTTACACACATTAATTCAAATTACATTCAATCAAGTTACATTTACTTGTCAGCGTCAAATATAAATGCCAGGGACTGCAGGTGTTGGCAAATGTCTTCGAATTAAATCCAAACTGGATAAAACGAAACGCAGACGAATAATTTCCTGACAGAGTAATTCGGAAACTTTCCTGGTGGCTGCTGACAACGTTTATGGAATGGGTGACGGCGTCCTTCTTCCTCTCACCCTTCCCCTCCTCGCCCATGGGAAGAGCATGAACTCGCTTCAAAGTTAAGACTTACGAATGTTACCGTCCCAGATTTTCACTTGCAGAGAGCAGAGGGGTGTGATGCATACCGAATAAACTGTGTGTGGATTATGCGCTCAGGCAGACAGACACATACACACAAACACACACACATACATACATACATACATGTGTATGTATACATACATATACACACATATATATGCACGTATATACTAAATATCTATATGTATACATACATATGTGTGTGTGTGCTTTCAGTCATAAGCCACTTCTAAAAGAGACTGATTCCGGGCAAACTATACAAAACAAGCCACTGCAACGCTCATCTTCTGCATATTGTTTAACGTTTAAATATGAAAAATGTGCTATAACTAAAAACAAAATTATTCTTAATATCATCATATAGAATTACATGCCTATTCTCCTTAAGGCCCCAAACGGGGCATTGGTTTTTCAGTAATTTTACTCGCAATTATTTGGTAATATGTTTCCAACCCACAGGAGTCCAAAGAGCATACAGTATGTGCCGACGGCTTAAAGCATTTCTCAATGGTCCTCGTCCACTGACTAACAATACAACGTTTGCCTAATGTCGTTGATCGGATGACCAGCAGTGTAACAAACCTGTATTCTTCTGTATATTTAAATACAGAGAGAGAGAGAGAGAGAGAGAGAGAGAGAGAGAGAGAGAGAGAGAGAGAGAGAAAGTTGCAAGCCCAATGCCCTCAGGGACTCAATTCACTGGCCTTTACATCCTTTGAAGGGTCTTTATTATAACACTGAAGAATTCATGTCAACACCCAGATCTAGAAAACACATTTGGTTAATAAGAAAAAAAATTAATTAGGAGAGCTGAAATTTTGCAAGTTGGTGGAGAAAGGCGCAAACTGAAAGAAAAGAAGAGCTCTTTCATTTCCGCAGATTCTCACAGCGAATCTTGAGGGGCTTTTAATTTTAACTACTAAATCTGAATGTCAATACATGTATGTTTGTAAATTTACAGTGTTTAGATTCATACATATAGGTACACAAAAGGTACATAATTATGTACAAACACGCAAATCCCACATACACACATATATAGTACACATTCATATATATATATAT
>NC_089742.1:41135512-41138012 GCF_040412425.1 Macrobrachium rosenbergii | reverse complement strand
ACATAATGTACAAAAGCAATTCGTGCTCTTTTAAAAGCCAACCGGAGAAAACATTTGAGAATAAAAGCGCCAAGTTTTACACGCGCGCGCGCGCGCGCAAATATATACACTCAAAATTATGTTTACATTCTTAATTAACACGTGACTGCCCTAAGCATTTGTTCTGTGATGGTTCATATTTTTAATTAACACATGATTGGCATAAGGTGTTTGTTCTGTGCTGGCTAAAGGGACAACCAAAGGGTAAACAACTTGACAAAAATTTGTCATACAACATTCACCTACTCTGTAGGCTTTTTGGGCCTCATTATCTCCAGTTTCCGCTCGCACCAGTTTTCCAGGATATGCTGCAAGTTTAGGTGACGCTTTTCTTCCAAGGGAGAAGGGCTAGCGTTCACCTTCCAAGACCATACGTTCTCTTCTATCTGGTCTTGAGACCAATGTGTGGGTGAACTGGATTTATCACCTTTGTACAGAAAGAGAACGATTTATTCTCTAACATCAAATGAAAAATGGATAATGTAATATGTCGAAGAGATGGGACCCTGTCCTTTGTCACCTGTGATCAGTGCTGGGATGAGCAGGTAACTATCCTCTTCAGATGTCTGGGAGAGGATGTATTATTCAAATCATGTGCAAGATGTATTTAGTTACCATCTTTGGATTTCACATTTTTAAACAGCATTTAAATGTAATTTACATAACCTAATACCGTATTCAAATAGTGTTGTACGGACCGCATTAATGCACCAGCATGGCATAAAAATTTGTCAAAATCGTTTTAAACTTTACTTCAGCGAATTATTTCAACAAACATTGCATTGTCTTTATGCATCGATGACAAGAGTTGTAACGACAGATAATTTGATTAAATCAACCCATCAACTGTACCCTTCTAAGAAACGCTATTAAAAACAAACACAAAACACCAAAGAATGGCCAGAGACTAACGAAAGACAGGTCATGAATAAGGTCATCCTGGTTAAGGCAATTAGGATAAGGACCTGGAACTGGTGTAGTAGCAGGGGTAAGGCATGGAGCAGGGAGAGAAGGAGGATGGGGGAGGGGGGGGTCAAGAAACCTTAGCTGATAAGCTCGGTTAATAACCTGACGTGGCTATCACTTCATGTGATCGACATCCTCATTTAGCGAGAGATTTCGGGAGGAGGCCAATTCCAATGAGATGAAGAGCACGACAAAGTTTTGGTCGGAGTCGCTTCCTCCAGCACTGACAGATGAACAATGGCTTTTGCATCCCACCGGTCGAAATAGTATGAGTAAGATCTAAATGCCGTGGAATCCGATTATGAATGAAGTATATAATATTTGTGGGATTTTCTCCGCGTGCTGTGCGGTGAATGGAAAATAAATGAACTTAATTTATGATTTACTGACCAGCTGAATGGACAATAACATTGAAGTCTAAGTTATTCTGAGACTATAAAGCTCTGACAAACCAAAGGATGAAAGGAGGTCCAATATGAGGTCTTATCAAAAATAAATTCAGAGGAATAAGATAAAAGAAAAAAGCATAAGCATATAGGTAAATGAAACACCATACAATATTCTCCGCTACACATAAAAGACTGTAAGATGAAACTGTAAATAATTGATTAAACAAAGATCTCTTCATTTTTCAGCTTTCATATTGAATTCGATTGACTTTCACAAGTGATTTTCATTAAATTATATCCAGCCATTGCGTATGCATAACACCATAAATTCAGTCGTCCGTATATTTGTCTCAGACAATAAACGAAGAATAGAATAGAAAATGTACAATTTAGGCCGAAGGCCAAGCGCTGGGGCCTATGAGGTCATTTAGCGCTAAAAGGAAAAACTGCGAGTAAAAGGTTACATAGGTGTAACAAGAGGAAACCTCGCAGTTGTTAGAAGAGGGTGGAAAGTAACATGGAAGAATATGAATGGAGGTACAGTAAGAGGAATGAAAGGGGTTGCAGTTAGGCGACGAAGGGACCCTGCAAAAACCCTTAAATAATGCCTACAGTGCACCGCGTGTGAGGTGCACAGATGGCTGGCACCACTCACCTACGGGGGACAATAAACGTAGGACATTTTTCGTTTTTTTTTTTTTTAAAGGACTCTGGGCAAATTCACGCCAGCGTGAAAGACCTATTCAGTAAACCTTTTTGAAATGGACTATCCCGGTAAAGCACACATAAAATTCTCCTCATGCAGGTAATGCCATGACTCATGTTATTACTGATATGTACCCTCAAACTTTATATTAGATCAGCGCTAAAGTTGAAATAAAGTTGAAATAAACTTTCATGGCCAAATTAAAATCAGGTTCGTAAAAAAAAACTGCAGTCTATTCAATCGTGAATGATCTTGTTAATCAAAATACAAAATTTATTACATAAACAAGGTATATATGATATATATACATGTGTATATAATATAAAAAATAATCTAAATGACAGATACAAAAATGTGGTACGCACGATTATAAAAACAAGAAGCTGTATGTATATATATA
>NC_089742.1:41125512-41133012 GCF_040412425.1 Macrobrachium rosenbergii | reverse complement strand
TTACTTACATAAAAGACAAAAATATACCTTGACCTGGAGGCCAGCATAATTTCATTTGGCAACCGAATCTAAGCACATTAAAAACCTAATTAAGCAGCTTACCGTGGCATATATCTAAACATTTTTGTGACGCTAAGAAGGAAACCAAAAACTAAAAATGTATAACTTCTTTTTACAGCACGTCGGGGTGAAGGTTCAAATTGGCCATCAAGAATATGCAGTGGAGCAAGAATTGTTAGGCCAAGAGTCGTTAATTTCAGGAGAGGCCCATTTGCATAGGTGGAACGGCTTCGGCAGCAGCCAAGCGAATATTGGCAAAATAACATTTACGATCGAAAATTCATAAAGGCAACTGGAAAGTGGCCGGATAATGCAAATCTCGACCTACAGGACTTGCACACACCGAAATGATTCCTCTGTTTTCAGTATTAGTTTTCTCGAGTCAGTCCATCATGAGCAAGATTCTCGAGGTAAGTTGGAGCCATGAGGACCTTACAAATGAGTTGGCAAGCCTTGTCTGGAAGATGAGGGCAAACTCGGCCCATAAAAATGATTTACTTTGAGTAATTCCTCTGGACAATGGCTATAAACGAGTTGATCAACAATACAGTGTGTATATGAGAGAGAGAGAGAGAGAGAGAGATTAAAACGTGGGGAGGACCATACGAAGAATTGAGGTCAGAAAGAGGAAAAAAAATCTATGGTAAAAAATTATGAAACATCAAGGTATGCATAAAAAAATGGTCAGCGAATTCCATTTCGTTTTCAAATGACCGCTGAGGTATCATTTCCATAATGGTTCGGCTTCATTTCCCTACTTGTGAAAGGTTCTCTTTCCGAATGACAAGCCTGTCTCATAACCAATTTAGCCCCTCTCATTGTCCAGCTTCATGTCCCCTTTTTCTTTGTCATAATCACAAACCTTTCCAACTTCTTGCAAAGTATACATTGTTAACGTCAGGCTTCCAAATTATTATACTTTTCTCGTCCGTTTCCTCAAATGAAAAGGTAATTACCTATCTCATCACTTACTCTGGAAGACTTTAACAATCGAAATAAAATTTATGCACAAAACTTAGTGTCGTAATTACGCTATTCCCACTATTATGCAATATCATTAACATTACTGTCAATGTTGAAATTGCATACTTCAACTTTTTAACGCCTTTTCTTGCTTCCTAAAGAGTCACTTTCACAACCACCCAAATTCGATTTAGCACCTATCATCTACGCATCAGTCAACTGTCTCACTTCTCACATACACGTTCAACTATACAAGTGCTGCATGTTGTACATTCATGTACACGTACTGCACATTCATGTATTTGTACATCAACCCATCGACACATCTCGTGAAACAGATATTTTCCACTACTTAACTTTCAAACCGAGAAATGAAAATTCAAACAACTCTATATTAAAGCATTGAAGACCTCATGCAGTAAAACTGACTTCAGGAAACTAATCATAATTTTCTTCGTAATTACCCTTCATTTTACTATCATGTGTGTGTGTGTATGTGCGTGTGTGTGAGTGAGTGTGTGTGTGTGCATAAGAGCGACCACAAGGTTCTGCGTGAGATCATTAAACGACTATAAACGCAACAAACACAAAAGTATGTTTACACAAGAAGCACGTACATACCCACGAGTACGTATGACACCTTGAGCGTGCATTCACATCTGAGAGGGCCCAGAAATCTCTGTCAGTGCCCAGCATGAGATGCAATAAACCTTCCGGTTAAACTTAAAAATGAAAGCAATTACACAGGGGCTATTCAAAGAGAAACTCGCAAGTTAATCAAACGGTGCCTGGAGACTGAACCCGAAATGTTTATTTCCTCGAAGAAAAAGGAGGAAAGGGGAGGGGAGGAAGGGGTTTACATTCAGAGCCTTAATCAAAACTCTGGAGGAAAACTAAAAACTGGGAAAAACGCATCCGTGAGATGACACTGGGAAACCTTCAGCAGCTGCTGGTACTGGAGTTGGCCCTATGAGATACGAAGCAGGGAAACTCTGTCCATTCTCAAACCCGGAAGGGATGAAACTGGTGCCCCTCAACATCTTATAATCGTAACCATCACCATCATTTCCATCATTTAAAAAAATCTTTATATTCACCATCATCACTCAATGAAAATTAAGTGCCTCTGCTATTACCATCATCACGATCAAAATTTTCACATACATCATTATCATTATTTTCAACAAGAAAGTAAGAACCCATTTAGATCCGAACTCCCAACTGAAAGAAGGATCATAAAAATCAACATAGATTTAATTTATAAGCATTAGAGATCCCATAGGATAACCTCAACTGAAAAACGATCCGTGAGAAACCATCTGTTGACTGGAGGATCCCTTAACGACCAATAACAGAGAGAGGAATCCGAGGAACAATCCATTCAAAAATGGATCACAAACTTACACGCAACTACTCACACTTGAAAGTAAGCACTTATTAACTGCATAAAAGACATAACCGTGCATTATATCCATATACATACAGTACAGTACATACATATATATATATATATATATATATATATATATATATATATATATATACATATACATATATATATATATATATATATATATATATATATATATATATAAAACCGCATTATATCCATATACATACAGTACATACACACAATATTATATATATATATATATATATATATATATATATATATATATATATATATATACATATATATATACATATATATATATATATATATATATATATATATATATATATAGATATACTGTATATACAGTATATGCATATATAATATTCATAAATATATAAATTACGAGACAGACTTACACTTCCTCCTTTGCGCTTCAAAGAGGGTGACAACAAAAACAAAACAGATGCATAAGCAGATATTACCATAACGATAAAAATAGCAGAAAGGTAAAAAAATGGCCCATTACAACAATCCTTCATCTGCTAAGTAAACAAAACACATGAATTATGCGCAGGATGCACCGACTCCCAACACAAATAAAAAACATGGCATCGAATTCTCTTCAAACCGGCGTTTGATAAATTAGCTGCAAACGCTCAGAGCAAACATGGTAATCACACAATCCTCCATCACGCAGATGTTACTGATCGCTGGAAAAAAATTGCACTTTTCATGAACGATGCGAAATGTTCTGAGCATTTCCAAACCAATAGCTTACTCAAAAAAAAAAAAAAATAAATAAATAAATAAAATAAATAAAATAAAGTTAAAAAAATTAAAACCGTGTCACACAAGGTGTTAGGGGTCTTAGTTCCCTCTTAAACCGTCTCGTTTTCTTCACCTAGCAACACCCCGCCCACCTTCCCTACTAGACGACCCCAACTGACAACCCACCCCCGGCTCCCCTCCTCGTCGTACTCCCATTAATTTGACACTGATTATGGAAAGGTAATAAATTACAGTTCAGTACAAAACTAATGCATGTGATATAATCAATTGCTCGACGCCGTAATGACTTTATTCTGCAATAAAACATCACCATCATAATCAATGTCTACGGTACTGCGTTACCTCATTCGGTGAAACTAAATTAATGAAACATATTTTTGTCAGCCATTTATACAACACGCCACATGTCATCCAGTGAACCGCTGAGGGCTAGCGAACAGCAGGTTGAGACGTCTCGTCTCTGAAATGGAGTTTGAATAAAATTGCTGGTAACTTATTTCCGAAACTTGATATCAATTTACATTGTTACTGGATAAACAAGTACTCTGTGTCATCACATTAAAATCACACATTTTGATATAAATAACTACTATCCATTTCAGGGACAGCGATTCATCGTTTTTCTCAAATGTCTTCCAAACTAATTATTTGATCGAAATGGTACTTTGACACAATGTACAAGACACCTCCTGTTAATTTATGGTAATATAGTGTACTGTCAAATGGTTTTAGTTAAGGCGTTTACTCTTGACTTACATGGTGTTGCCAAGCATCGCCAAACTATGCATTCGAACGTCCTTTATCCCCATCCCGTACCTCCTCTCCCTTCCCTCCCTCATCCTCCTCAACCCACTTTCCTGGCCTCCCTATCCCTTCCCCATTTCCTGTCTATGGGGATAGCAGACGTTCGATTGCGCAGATCCAGTCCTGCTGACTCATTTGACTTTGCTTTTATAAGTCAAGAGTAAACCGCCTTTAAGTAAATTACCATTTGACAATGCACTATATTGCAAAAATTAGCGGGAGGTCTCTTGTGCACTGTGTCAAGTACCATTTCGATCAAATAATTAGTTGGAAGATGATTTGAAATAACAAATGACTCATGCACTCCCAAGTGTATATAGTAAACTAAAAAATTATCAACGAACGTTGCACCGAAAATATTAATAACCTCATGTGTATAAGCAAAAATGAAGCTAAAAGGAAATTATACAGATTAACGACCTCAGGAGAGGAATGGAAAATATTAGTAATAAAAGAACTTATTGACTGTAAAGAGAATTTTAGGTCACGTATCTTAAATTCTGTAGGGCTGAAAGAAATTTTAGACATTTGTGTTAGCTGATTTTATCAGGCCGGAAGTCCCAAGGGATAAATTATTTTACCAATACTTATATTTGTATATTTTTTTACATTTACTAGGTGTATTCATATGAATACAATTGTGATTAAATTTGATCTGACTTGAAAAGTAAAAGGTCATGTAACTATTGCATTATAAAATCATTTTACAAATATTTATATTTCTATATTTTTTCATATGTTTACTAGTTGTATTCATATGAATAAACTTTGGATTTTAATTTATTTGAAAAGTGAGAGGTCATGTAACTACTGCCTAATAAAACTATTTTACCAATACTTATGTTTCCATATTTTTTTTATACGCTAACTATGAATAAAACTTTGAAGTTAATTTATTTGAAAAGTGAGAGGTCATGTAACTATTCCCTTATAAAAACTATTTTACCAATACTCACATTTCTATTTTTTTTAATATGTTAACTATGAATAAAGTTTTGACGTTAATTTATTTGAAAAGTGAGGGGGTCATATAACTATAGCCCTATAAACTATAAATGCAAATATAAATACGACAAATTTCAGACCAACAAACACTTTAACTTGCCTCATTTCATTGCTGCGAACACAACCTGGCGGAGGTGTATAAAATATCGGGCACTTAAAAATTGAAGTGTCTATCATGGAACCTGATATCATAAAAGCATTATTGAGCAAAAAAAAAGCTAGCTCGCCAACGTCACTTTAAAAATGAACTTAGAACCGCTGAAATTAATTAAAGGCACACCTGGGTTGTGGAGAGAGAGAGAGAGAGAGAGAGAGAGAGAGAGAGAGAGAGAGAGAGAGAGAGAGAGAGAGAGAGAGTGTGTGTGTGTGTGTTACGCAGTACTGACAACAGGCCTGCCTGATGAGATGTAATTGGTAATTTCAAGACTGTTTGAATACCTCCATAAAAGCTTTATTTTCTAAATGGAAAATTGCAAAACTTTCGAGGAAACATTTGTGTTATGTTAGCCACGGTGTGTGTGTGTGTGTGTGTGTGTGTGTGTGTGTGGGTGTGTGCGCGTGTGTGTGCTCATTTATACCACTTCTTCCTCCCTCTCATCTTACCAAAAGTTACTAAAATGAATGAACGTAATGTTACAGTAAAATATGCAAAGTCGCTTGAAATAAGCCTTCGAATGCTTTAACCCAACATCTTTAAAAAACAACGTCAACGACCTCTGAAAGCTCAAAGCTTAAATTAAAATATATGACATCACATGTAAACTATAAGGCGCTGTCCTTACTCATATAAAATATTCCGGGAAACTAGATAAACTGATATGAATAATTTTTTTATGAGAATTTTACTCCTGGATTACAAATTGATAGGAATACGTATTTTTAAGAGACGTTTCGTCTTGGATTACTACCCCTTTTTTTTATTTAGGAAACTATTACCATAACGACTACCGGTAGTAAATATCAAAGCCGCTCTCAAAAATAATAACAACAAAATTATAATAGTTACTATCAATAATAATAAAGGGTATAAGAATAATCGCGAAGTACAGTAACAACAACTGTGTTATAAGAAACGATATAATCATCAAAACATCACCAAAACAGACGAAACGAAAGAGATCAGACGTCGTTCCATACACACACACGAGACACGAAATCCAGGGACACACGATGATGAATCTGGCGCAGCAGAGTTCCAGCAGTGGCTCAGAGGGGCAAAACGCTGCTAATTGGCTGCATGCCGGCATGCGTGCCTGTCACAATAGCATTTCCAGAGGACCCTGGATCCTCCTCCTCCTCCTCCTCCTCCTCGTGCCGCTGAGAGTGAGTTGCGTTCCTGATTGGCCAATTCTTGTCACGTTGCCTGCCTTTTACAGGTCTCAAAAGCTGACTGGCATTTTTCGGTCTAATGTAAACCCCTTTTTCTCCTGACGAGATTATGACAGATTCAAACATTTCAAAGAGTGCATGTTTCGCGGGGGGAAAGACTGAGAGAGAGAGAGAGAGAGAGAGAGAGAGAGAGAGAGAGAGAGAGAGAGAGAGAGAGAGAGAGAGAGTTATCGGTATTGAAAAACAGCCCCTATCCGCAGAATTTTAATCTTTCATTCCATAAATATTCCAGAACATTAAAGAATGCCTGGGTTATTTCCTTCCATTCAGGAACCCTTGTAATAGCGTGGGAGGTGGCGGGAAGGGGGAGGGGAAAAGGATTGGGTGCTCTATATTCCTCAGCATATTGAACGAGATATCTTGCCGTACATGATTAATATTTCCGTCCCAAAAAAAAAAAAAAAAAAAGGCAGAGATTTAGACTTTCCATAACCAACATGTAGAAGAGGATAGACCCAGTGATTTCAGAATCCTTACCAAACATATACATGATTTTTGCTCATTTCAGACTGAACGAAAAGAAAACGAAAGCCTAATGTTAATAAAAAAATTACCTAAACACCGCAATGTCCTAATATACATCCCTCCGTTCAAATGCTTTTAAAACGCATTACATACGAAGACGGAATTAACATCGCATAACTGAATACATACCTACAGTTCCATATGAAAGTTATTATAAAGGGAGATTTAATTAACATTCTCAACTTCAAGCGCCAAGCATTTTTCACAGCCAAAACTCCACTTTCCTGTTTCTTTTCCCTTTATATGACTGTCAGAGATAAAGAGCTAATAATTACGCTTTTGCGTGATCAGGAAGAGCTTAACAAAGCAGATCTGTATTTACAGACTCTCTGCTAGCTAGCATGATTAAGAAACCTGCATGGGGAAAGAGAGAGAGAGAGAGAGAGAGAGAGAGAGAGAGAGAGAGAGAGAGAGAGAGAGAGAGAGAGAGAGAGAGAGAGAGTTAAAGTTGTTGCCACTCACAAGAAACAATTACTCAGTTGTGTAGAAGACTATGATTAATTACATAGCAGGCAGCATAGGTAGCATGTTCACTAGGTTGGCTCTAAGGATTTGATCTTATAAATGTA
>NC_089742.1:41083012-41115512 GCF_040412425.1 Macrobrachium rosenbergii | reverse complement strand
TTTTCCCATTATTATATAAAAAAAATAATTTCTGTAATGACAGAAATGACATTTCCAACAACACATGCTTGACAATCTATTTTGACATTAAACACACACACACACACACACACCGCAACATGGCTGCCAAATTAACTTTCATAAAAAGCAAAAATGAAAACATACTGGAAAGATATTCCACTGATTCTGGAAAAAAATTAAGACAAAATGATTTCTACTTTTCATATCAAACAGCAAACTGAAGTAATATATCAGCACATCAACTAGATACAGTATAAAATTTTTTTTACAACAAATCCAGCCAATAATCATCACTATTAATAAGCAGTTTAACCAGACAGCTTGAAGTGAAACACTCGAGAGAGAGAGAGAGAGAGAGAGAGAGAGAGAGAGAGAATAATAATGTTATAAGCAGTTCCCTTAATGCTCTGTTTTGCCACAATTACAGTAATTAAATAGCATACTATATTCAGTGAATTGGATATGACTGTTTATGAAATCAGCTGGAAGTTGTTACACCTAATATCAAATCAATCCCACAATGCATTATTACATTACAAAGTTTAACTTTCCTATGAGACACCACTAACACTGCTGTCACAAACTTCAACTACTTTAATATCACATATCATATATGATATCACATAAGCAAGAAACATGCCACCCAATTAAGCTCCTTGTATTGTGACAATGCAATCCAGTCAATCATGACCCAGAAACTCTGGAATGCTAATAAAATGGACACTACAGAGAAACCACAGCAATCTTAAGAAAATGACTGACCCACATACTGGTTGCTTCTAATATAAACACTTATAGAACACTGGAAGATATTAAAACATTTCTTAAAACAATGCAAAAGTGACAATGAGAAGTATGTGCATATTGCTAATTTACTCCAGCTGCCTTTTTAGAAGACAAGCACTACTTGAAAGGAGGAATTTTCCTTCAGTTTTCAATAGTTCCATTTATACTTGACATAAAAAATATATTAATATTTTCCTATTTTATCATTATAAAGTAAATTAGTAGAAGGCTTTTTCAATTGTACCTTACTTTTCAAACACACACAAAAATAAATTCTTCAATGCATTCTATGATGTTAAAAGAATAGAGACAACCATAGATAGTTTTCACTTTCCCTCCAGAAAGATTAGGTATTTATGATGTATTTTTAAATAAGTATAATCTTCCTTAAAGAGTAAGGATCAAAATGAAGAAAAAATGAAATAAATAATAAAACAGAAATACTTGGTTCAAATTACTGAACATTGGCTGTAAAATATAGTAAAAGGAAATACAGTATATGGAAAAGATGACTAACAAACATATCAATGAGAGATATTAGAAAAATCAAGCAAAGCTCGTAACTACTATACAAAGATTTTTTAAAAGTAAATATATCTTAGTTTAACCAGATCACTGAGCTGATTAACAGCTCTCCTAGGGCTGGCCCGAAGGATTAGATTTATTTTACGTGGCTAAGAACCAACTGGTTACCTAACTGGGACCTACAGCTTGTGTGGAATCTGAACCACATTATGGCGAAAAATAATTTCTATCACCAGAAATAAATTCCTCTTATTCTTCATTGGCGGTCAGAGATTGAACTCGCGGCCAGCAGAGTGCTAGCTGAGAACGGAACCCACTCGCCCAACAAAGAATAAGAATGCATATATGATGGTATATGTTTTTGTAAGAAATAGTTCATTCACTTTTATGACCAAAAGTTTACTTTTATTTTTGTAATAACTTAGAAAAAAAAAATATACCACTCCATGCTGATAAGCACAGTAGTATAAAGACTCCCGCAATGATATGATAATTTTCCCAATGCTGTACTGTAAAACAAAATCAAAATTATCCATAAATCAGTGCTACACATTCCATCTTAACTGAGCAAGTAATTTTAATAATATCAAGATGAATTTCTTCTTATGCTTTACACTACAATTTAGAAAACATTACAGACAAAAGATATATACTTAGTAGCAATATTGGCTCATACATTGCTTCACTGATTCCATACATATTTCCTGCCTGTATGTGTTATGAAAAAATAAGGCTGATAATAAATTTCACTAGAAGCCTGAAAAATTCTAGTTCAGTCACAGACTTCAGGCAGTCAATATTATGTCCTTATTTTTATCAACAAATCTCCTCCTAAATTACCAATGCTACCAAACTCATACACAACTTTATCTGCTAAAATAGCCTAAGTATCATCTGTACATTACGCAGTAATCACTTACGAATGTTCATTTCCTGTTTGACAGGTAATCAATATACAGTACACTAAAGATATGCTTCAGGCAAATTACAAACTCCTAGAATACACAACTTTAAGTACAGTACTGTATATAAATTTCTAGCTATTTCTGTATACTGCATTTCAGAAATAACCCAGATGACATAATAATGAAACTGTTAAAAATGTTTAAAACTTCCAAAAATGTAATAAAAAAAATTGAACAATTTACTCTACATCACATGTACAAGTAAAATATCAATAAATAACATATTTCAGTGAATAATTAGATCATACATACGTACATACTATCATTTGTGATATTTTTCACTTGTACGATAAATCATGCATCTATTGCTTAATTTTCAAGAGGAAGGCCCAGCACATGGAAAATCTACGCACACTAGCCAGATAGGAATGCAGGTAAATGGTGCACAAGACAAAAGAAAGTAGAAAGTCCTCATTTCACCTCTGATTCCAGTAATGGAAAATCTGAAGTACTGTAATAACAGTGATGACAATGATGATTTTAATAGTGTCTGCTAACAGCCCAATGATATATAAATGACTAAATATTATGAACTTCAGTACAGAATTTCCTATTCTATGAACAGAATTTGTTTGCTAATATTTTTCCTACTAATTCTCCAGGGTAATGTATTAATGTGGCAAGAAAGTATGTGTACTACATGTCCATGAAAAAATACCATATAATCTGAACTTTACTGTTAAATGAGCATGTGCTTTACTTAAATGATAAAGCACCGCAAATGAAACATTTCCACTTCTTCACTTACACTTTGGCTCCGATACTTTCACGATATTCTTTTAGTTTCTTTGGAATGAAAAAAATTATTATTATTGAACAAAAATTTCTTAATCTTTCTACTTGTACCACAGACTAAATGATCAATAAATTAATAAATTTCCTTTTCAAGTTGAAGACTCAAATTCCTTTTCTCTAAAAATTCTTTAAAATTCAGCAATAAGTTATACAAAACGATGGTCAGTCTCAAGTCTCTCCACATTTTTAACAATAGTCTTCATTAATGATTAATCAGTCCAAGTATATTTATAAAATACACTCATGCATCAGTATCTTGGGATGTGATTAACCTTCCTTAAATTAAATAGTTTCTCTTGATGTCATCAAAAACATTTTAATACAATATATCCATATCAATTATGCACGGAGAATTTGAGGGAATTCGTTCTTTGAGATAAGGAAAATAGAAATTCCCATTCCCCTATCCTAACAAGAATTCCAAATAAATTTCCCTCATTTAAAAAAAAGGGGATATAAAAAACAATAAACACATAATGCTCATTACCTCTCTTACTTCACGGTCTTTGATTTACTTCATAGTCTTTGATTTCCTTTGATCTTAATCCATTTAAAAAACCCTTTGAACATCCCCTTTTGAGATACTTCCACCTGAAGGATATCAGGAACAATGAGTGACCTAATTAAGGAAGTTATTGCCTTCAAGCTTTTCACAATGCTCTGCTAATAAGGTTAATTTGGATATCTTTTACATACAATAAATATTTCATACAAAGATATGAGCCTTTGAAAATATACAATGAAATTTCCTTAAAATCTTGATAATCACTACTCTTGTAACTTGTTTATACTTATCCTCATTAATGTGATAATTAAAAATCAATATGCCCACAAAAAGGTATTATAAAAGAATACTGTATCTCAACACTACTTGAGCAGCATTTGTTTTAAATATAATGAAGTCAATTAATGAATCAATTACAATTATAATAACCAGATCAATGGTTCCACTCATGTATTTGGTGGAGATGATCTAGGGGATCAGAATTGGTTACTCAAAACGCTAACAAGGGAATAAAAGACTATTTATTATTAACACTACTGTATAGAGAAAAACCTTTGCTGTTACTTTTACCATTCTGTTATGCTACGTAAGTAACTACATTATTAAATAAAGGAAAGGTCTAAAGTAAGGACAGACACATTCATTCAACTTCTTATGGCACTGAGAAACACAATGTTTCAGACATTTTATCGAGTTTATTAACAGTATGACAATATATATGCAGTATGTACTCATGGAAATTACGGAAAAATACTCCATCTTTTATCTTTTCAATTGATTAAAAGGGACATAAATGATAAGCAGTTTTCTATGCAAATGGAAAAGATGGTTGCCAGTTTCTTACTTTTCTCATTATCTTGAATACATGCCTGATTTATGAACATTACATATGCATATCATAAAAACTTCTGTCAACTACAGTACAGTATTTAATTTTCACATTGCCAAAAATACTTGCATGAAAACAATATATCATAAGACATTGCTCTAGATATTTCTTGTGGCTCTCATAAACTTCAAAAACCCTCCTATCATATTTTGTATACTGTATCACTAACAATATTTAGTTATAAACAATAGTTTAACCATACACCGAGACAAATTTCAACTCTCACAAGGCTGGCAGAAAAATGTTCATTCCTTTTAAGCATGAAATTAAATTATATTTACTAAATCATAGACTTCTACAAACTGTATCACTGGCTAAACTAAAAAGCCTCAAGATTCTGAAAAAATTTCCTGAGGGATTTGTGTTCCATACTAGTCATTAACTGTTAGGTAAAATGTGGGCATTCACATGTAATGTGTTTTACTGCTGATGTGTTGCACTCTCTACAGGGCTGTGAAGGGTGGCCATTAAATGACTTAGTAGAAAGGGTTTCCAATTCTCAGAAGGGATAGTATCACTTCTATATTTCTTCCTTTTTGCACTGATGATTGATATAACCATACCGTAAGTTTAATCTGCTTCAATGCAGTGTGTTTCATCATTCCAAAAATCTTATCATTTACTAAATATAACAGACTTTAACACTACCATAAAATCTTGGCTGCTTTACATGTATCTTCATTCCCTTGAATACCAGCAGTTCAACATTCAAACTAAATTTGTGTAAGCCTATAGAAGGCATATTTAATTTGCTACACAGAAGAACTTTTTGGAAGGTAATTTTCAAGTGCTTCTATTGCACTTTTTCCATCACTGAGACTTAAAAAACTTTATGGAGACTAATTTTCAATCATTCTCATAGCGATTATGCTTGCAATTAATTACACTGTGAAAACAAAAGCCATATTAGGAAATGCAAAACCAGATGCCCAGTCTTCTACCATTAGATATGTACTGTAACTTGGAAGTTAAACATACTCACTAATGCTCAGCAATTCACAGCAGATAAAAAAAGCTATAATTCACTGCTTTAGACATACTTCTATTCCCTTAATGTAAAACCTTTTATTAATTAAAATGCACTTAAAATATCAGCTAATAAAATAGGCTTCATTATAAAATAACAAACCTTTCCAAGAACCTTGTTTCCTTGATAAACATAACTTGGTCTTTAAAGAGATGAAAAGTATTTCAGACAAAGTCCAACTTATATGCCAACTTCTCTTGCAGAAGAAATGAGCGACATAAAAATGTAAAATTTAATGACAAGTCCAAGGAAAAATAACAATAACAATTGTTTTTGTATCACCAATCCTTCTCTCTTAATCCAGTCTCTTCCATGTTTTTACACCATATCACTAGTTCATGGCATTATTATTATTATTATTATTATTATTATTATTATTATTATTATTATTATTATTATTATTATTATTATTATTATTTTTATTATTATTATCTAGTTTCCTATTATTATTATTATCTAGTTTCCTACCTTCTACTATTTACTACATGATACATACAATCTCCAAACTGAAACACTTCAAATCCATTGAGGGAACGTACAATTAACAACTGCCTCATACAAGAGCATTAAAACCTTGACAGTAAGCAGGACCTAGAGCTTTATAATTAACCACATAAATAGACCACCACACACATTTTCCTTCAGAGTAATTATCAGAAAAAATACAATAAGGCAGAAGTGAAACCCAGTGACTATTCTGATTGGCAGCCTTGATACTGAAGAACAGCTATAATTGAGGCTATCAGTCGAGAAACATGCCAAGCGCCATCCTGGGTCAAAGTATTTTTTAATTTAATGTATTATATTTTAAAAATGGCACTTGGCATGTTTCTCGACTGAAAAGCTTAATTCTAACCAAAGAAATCAAGACCTATGGCCTTATGTCTTGAGAAATTTACCAGAATTCATAGAAAAAAAAGGGGATGGGTGAAATGAATTATATCACCTTCATCAAAAAACACAAAAGCTCTTTCCCATCTAGTTAACTGTAAACTTGAGATAAGGTGCAAAAAATTAAATGTTTTCATAACTGCTTTGGCAGTCTAGCATTATTCACCTTGGTGAAAAGAAAATGCACAGTTATCAATGACCTTAATCAATAAAAGAAAAAAAGAGAGTAAGCCAGTACAGTGGCACTGGAAAATGGCAAAGTAAAATACTAAACTTAGTAACTTACCTGGCATCGTGAACACAACTGTAGATGATATGATGGCATACTTCAGCTGAAATGAAACAATAAAGAATGTTTCTAGGTTAACTTACCTTGGTATCCAGACTGGAGCTTTATCATTGATAGGTGACCTATCTTGTGGATGGGATTTTATGGGTAAGTTTTTGGTTCTCCTTATGGCTTGTTTGATATCTGCTATTGCTGCTTCAACACTTTCTCGGCTTTGACTTACTCCTCCACCTGAAGAAGAAAATATAACATTGAATATGCAATAATGAATAAAATGAGTTTTAGTATACCATACTATTGCTGCTGTCAAAAGCTTAAAAACAACAGAAACTACAGTATTAAGTCCTTATGTAAAGGGCATAAAGTAACGGTGTTAAAGAAAACTAATTTATATTTAGTACTAGCCCTTTTATCTATTACCTTTTTTTTTAGAACAACACACAACTTACACTGAAAATTTTGCACAATACTACCTCGTCCCAAAATGAGAGACAATGTTCTATAATGTGTACACCTGAGCCACTATAGACATGACTGATACAAACATGACAATATAAAACAGGTTTTGACCTAGAAAAACCTATTTTGGTAGCCCCTGTTCATCCTCAGAGTTACTCTCATGGTTCCCCAGGGCTCCATAAGACAGACCAACCAGTCTCAAAGAATTCTCTCCTAGTTGGAATTGGCCAGAATAGTGCATGTTGGCACAATGATAGAATATGAGGACTCAAGACAAGAGGGCTCTATCTCTTTGTCTACAACGACTGCCTAGCTCATTCCTTATCCTTTACACAAAGCAAAAAAAATATACACAAAAAGAAAAAATAGAACAAAACATATCTGTTTTAAGTGAAGAGTCACAGAGTACGTAATTTTGAATTTTAAAATATGCCACTAAAAAAGGGATGAGGTTAGTAATTGCCTTTATCATCAATTACCATCAAACTGGTACTTGATTACATGAGAAAAAAATTTCATCACAACTCCCAACACTGATTTCAAGTAACATTGTTGTAATTTCTATTTCAGTAATTTTACAATAAGCAATATCATTTCTTCATGATTTCAGATGCTGCTCTCATTTGTATGACTGATACTGTATTATTTTACCTGCCATCACCATCACTCAACCTTTTATGCAGTCACTTTTCTACAATGACTCATTTATTCAATGACTTAAATGCATCTAGTCACAAAGTTTCCTTCTAAGTAACTCTTGAGGTAATATGTCACATAAAAATTAAGTCATATCATTTCCTTTTAAAATATCTTCACCATTTTGCTACTGGTGATTTCACAATAATGGTTTTTCTCTACAAGAGAAAATCTGATATTGACAAAGAAATTGGGGAGATTGAATTTTACATCTACAATAAAGCTATCATCATCAAGAGAAAACCTAATGTATGAATAGTAATGACGATAAATGTGATAAAAATACTGCATAACGAAAGTGTTCTTCTGCTTCAAAAATACTACTCAAAAAGGCAAATCTTCTCTAATCTTTTAGTAGAGATAACTTTTTGCTCTTTTGTTTAATCTATTCCTTAATGCTTCTTTGAACATTACTCTAACTTACAAGGTACCACTTATAGTGTACCTCATGTGACACACTGTGTTTTGTACTAAAGATTCTTTGTAGAATCCCTTTTGCCTCAGTTGCAGAGCTTTTTGCCTTACACTTCCCATCCATTCCCTTTGGTCTCTTCCAGCTTAGCTGTTTAAGCTTTCTAACTTTACCTTGCTCCAACATTTATCTTTCATCGAAATGAAAATCCTTTATGCACATCCTAGACTTGAACAAATCCTTTATCTGAAACCTATAAGCCTAAAAGTGGGGCGTAGCAGTCTCAGTAAACTAGCTTACAATAATAACAATAATTTCTTTAAGTGACTGCCATGCTTTCATGAACTTAATCATCTTTTTAACAGATATCTCAGTTTCAATGTCAAAAATGCTACTGTATTGCACTATGCCCAAAGAGCTGCTGAGTACAGTGAACCCCCATATTAAGCTGGGGATGGGTACCACAGCCCCATTGAATAGCTAAAATCATGAATACATAAAAAACCCCTCTAAAACACTTAGAACTGCCCATTTTTGATGGTTTAAACACAGAAAAACCCTGTAAAAATACTTATACCTGGAGTATTTTAATAGTTTTATCACAAAAAAGTGCATTTATTCATGAAAATTATCTGAAAATACAGTAATTAGTGAGATATTTCACAGTGAAAAATGCGAATGGTGAATTTTCCGCAAAATAATGGATAGATATGTTCCATAGAGAAACCGCGAATCGTGAGTCCATGAATCGTGAGCAGCGAGTCTGGGGTTTACTGTACTTTGAAGCATATTACTTCATTTGCTTCTTGATTTCCAGTGTTATAATAACAATTTATACACAGAGAGCTATTGTGTGACCTCCAAATGGCAAGAAAGATAATTCCAATATCACACGTATGTTCTTAAAGATGAATATTAATGTTGAAGTTTGATGAATGCAAGCAGGAACAATGGTACTACAATTTACTTCCTTTTTTATAAATTCTCTTACTCATTACCTTCCAATAATTGCAGGTTCTGTACAAGCTTAGGCCTACAGGGAGGTGCTGCTTACAGTGTGGCATACGTGATACAATGAAAAGTACACAAAAAGTTCTTGGCAGCACCCCTTCTGCTCAAAATGCATTGATTTCTATCTTTTCCTTGTCATCTGTTCCTTATTGTCTCTTCCTGCTCAACTAATCATCACCTTCAATTTTAATGCATTCCAATTTTCTCGCCTCATATAATAACAAATTCTTTAGGCAAGTCTCATGAAAGCCTAGAAGTATGATGCAGTCATCTCGAAAAACCATTTCATACTAATAATAATGTGCATGCTTTAACCTTTAACAGAACAAAAATGATACTGTCTATAATAACTCTGTCACTGCAGATAAATGTATGCTCTGAGTGGAATTTAACAAAACAGTAGCTTAGCATATAACTGAAAGCTAAGTTACTGGTGAAGCCCCAGCCTACATTAAATCAAATTATTATTTTACTCTTCTGTTCAATTAGCCCTATACAACAGGAAATGGAGCAATACATTTAACAGCTAACAAACAGCGAATTACACAATAAAACCAAATGCAGAATCAAAATGATGCCTTACAAATAAAAATGATAATCTATCCTAAGTCATATAGCGTACGGTACTGTACAAATTAACCATTAGCCATTATCGCAAGAAGAAAAGAGATTAGGAACGCCATGTATGTAAATGCTAACATAATATTCTGTGCACTAACACACTGTCCAAACAGTAATTTGCAATAGCCTAAAAAAAATCATGGACTTATGTTCATACCACTCACATCAGCTGTGCTTGCATGTTACTGTATCAATTTTACAAATACGTACAGTGTTATGTCTGAAACAATTTGATCATCTTGGCAAAGGCTATTTGTATATATAACGTGGTCAATTGATTAAACTTCGTGGCTGTAACTTGTCATAAAGAAACTAGGATGTTATTCTTATGCATAATAATGATGGCTACTAAGTCTACTACAAAACTTTATTACAGAGGAAAAAACATTGTTGCTAGAGTTAACTGATAACTAATGAACAACATTTGATAGCACTACACTACTGTCTTACATCACTGTATTTCTTTCAGTAAGGCATCTGGTTTTTGCATCCATGTACATGATAAGTAGGGTAGGCAAGTGATGTGATGAGTATAGTAACTAGCAGGTTGACTGCTAAATAATACAACTGTTTGATAATCTCATAAAAATTTTTGTTTATAACATGTCCTGTTGCTAGAATCTATATAGAACAAGTTAATTTCATTAAAAAAAATTCATGAATTTAAGTTTTCTATAAAAGATCACTTGAGTTTGCTATAAAAGATGATCATCAAAATAAAATGAAAATATCCTAATACTTTGTACATCACTATCAAGCATAAATGTGATATTCTGATGATGACAAATACACAGTGGGCCTGTACAGTTTTCTGATAAAATATTCATCATCTCTTTACTAAAACCAGGTTTGAGACCACAATCCCTATATGTGAGGATTAAGTAATAAAAACTTTTCTTTCAAATTTTCCACACAATTTCCAACTGCAAAAATGAAAGATTATCTCCCATTCTAAATCCTTTAACTGTTCTTTATATGGGAGAGTATAATGGACTTTTACTTGTGCTCTCTCTCTCTCTCTCTCTCTCTCTCTCTCTCTCTCTCTCTCTCTCTCTCTCTCTCTCTCTCTCTCTCTCTCTCTCTCTCTCTCTCTTATGCAGTATACCTGTAATACTGCTTGAACTGATGAAACATTGTACAAAACATATAAACTGAGTTCCTTTGAAAATTAATCTATAAAGAATAAAAGGAAATTACATTACTAAAATTACTGCAATCATAACAAAGCTTCTTTAGCAACCATCATTAAACATTTTTAAGTATTGTATTTGTTTTTCTTCTATTTTTTTTTATTCACCCATATACAAAGCACTAGGCAGGAGTAGCATACTTACTATTTCTTACATCTGAGATAAATCATAATCACTACAAATGCTTAAAAACTGTGGTCTTGAAAGCTACTGCTCACTACATTATTCTTATTATAATAAAGTTGTTTAACGAGATCACTAGTCACATTTTTAAAATCTCATAGGGAATGTCTTCAGGTCTGTTCTTCAAATGAAAGCACATTAAACTTAAAGGAATTTCAAAGGTAGTCAGGGAGTGACAAAAGGAATGAATGGGAGGATACAGGCAGAGTAACACACATAGGGATTAAATGAAGGCTGTAAAGAACCTATAGTACCATCTATACTGTGTCACATAATGCACTGTATGAGGTCCCCACCTGTGGGGACTCCTATCTTTCCAGTTTCAATATCATGACTAAAAATGTTTACATAAAACCAAGAAATTTTCAAGAATTTGCTATTTTAAACACACATAAATGGGGCAACTCCTCTAAGGGTTTTATGCCCTTGAAATCCTTATACTGTATCATTACAGTTCACTATCAGTAATATTAGACATAAGATGCTAATTTAATAGACTGTATTACTATACCTGGATTATGTAAAATATCATGTGAAGCTGGGTGGCCTGGTACCATATGTGGTGCTACCTTGTGCTGTACAGGACTAGTTAGTGATCCCATAGCACTTAATAAATGAGGACCTGTGCTTGGACCTGAAACTAAAGAGAAACAAACACAAATGTCATATTTTTCAGCGCAAACATACAAAATGAAGAAAGATAACAAACAAATAAGTCAAAAACCATAACCAACTATATTAACTGATAACTGCTACTAAATTTTTTTCCTATCTGTTGAGTTTCAATTTACAATTTCTGAACAAGTCATTTATATACAATTTTCAAATAATTTTGCACTCTAATACAGTATTTTATCTGTAATAATACAACCTCTGTTTACATATTAAATTATCTTGTGATTTGTCACAAGCTTTTCTTTTCTTAAAGAAAATGCTGCCCTCTTAAGAAAACAAACACACACAAAACTTTTGTAAGTACCATATTATTCATACTTACACAATCTATTAATCAAAACCACTGAGATATAAACAGTGAACTGATAACTTTCTAAATTTTTTGGTAATGCACAAAGTTTGATAAGTGCAGTAGTATATAACAAAGAAAATGTAACTGACAAACTGATTCCATAAGTGACATCTGAATATTGATGATAGCATTAGAATAATTTATTTTGCTGATAAAATTAGCTGTTCATAAAATCTTTAAAATGGTTTCCATCACCTTCTGGTTCAGGCATTCACAGCAAATTACGTCATCATCTCCTCCAAAGTAATGTGATGCAAAGGGCTCCTGTGAATTTCCCCACAAAATTCTTTCCTATACTCCATCACCCATAAATCTCCACTCATTTCCAGCCACGTCTTATATTTCTCATCCAAGTGGGTCTGGGTCTTTCAATTCTTCTGTTGCTCTCAGGAGCCCAACTCACACTCCCAGGGGTACTGCTAAGGACATGGCCAAGTTATCTGCCTCAACCTTTTGTTATTATCATCTACATATGAAACTTCTATAACTTCTGTAATGGTATCATTTCTCACTCTACCCTGCCAGTTGACTAATAAAATCTTTCAAATAATAGTTTCACTGTTGTACCTTGGTTCATATCTGTATAGCATCTGTATAGATCTGCATAGTTTACACTTCAAACACAAATTACAGATGGCAGAATTGCAATGAAAGGGTGCTGTGTTTCTGATATTGCAGCACCATTATTTACACTAAGAGAAAAAAAAAATACACTGGTACAGTACAGTAGTATTATGATCAAACTTTCTTTAAATCTGATACTCCCCAACATCTGACAAATTAACAATATACATTTCTAAATACTATATATATAAAAAAAGCAAAAGTGGTCAAATGCTTAGAGAATTCTACATGGAGTTGAAGAACACCAATAATCACAACCATCATACTTTTTACTGTTCTTATAAAATTCAAGTGCTGATGCCTTAAGATCAAAGAATCAGTGGCCTTATGCAACATTTCAACTGTGAGGAAAAACTGTACATGAACACCTGAGACAGAAGGGCTTGGCATTCCATTATTAAGCAGTTATTAACAGCTAGTTTCATTAAAAAGATTAATCATGCTAATTCCATGAACAATATTGATAATAATTAATATGATAATGACAAAATTTCCTTACTACAAATATAATTCATACACTGCTGTATCTACATCTATCATAAAAATTATATATGTACAAAATTCAAACTCCAATTAAAATCGTGAGAACCCATTTTTCTTTGACAAAAGCATAACAAATTATTTTCAAATTTAAACGGTGGTGGTGGTATTATTATTATTATTATTATTATTATTATTATTATTATTATTATTATTATTGAACTCATAAATCAGACCATCCACATTTTCTTCTCTTGGACCTTCCACACGACAGATTTCATCTTAAATGAGGGGAAAATGTATCTTAAACAGCATGAATTTCTAAAAAATCTCACAGTAAAATACCGTAAGCAAATAACACTAAAGATTGAAAATATCTAATTAAGAACTTTATATCTACACCTAAACTGTGATTTGCAGTTCATAGCATTTAGGTTAGCTACATAACTGAATATTAGAACATTAAAATTGCAGTGTAATCATTATAATAAATGATGAGATCTTTTGGGACAGCCGTTGGATATCTATAAGCTTAGTCTTTCTAATCAGTAGACCACAAAAAATTTCTTTGACACTGTATGTTTACGTTACCCTGTTTGTAAAGAAGAAGCCACTGCCTGAAAACAGGTTCGATGTTTTAACTTATAGCTTTTCATTTCATCATTCCATAACATTCCTTTATTCATGAATAAAATATATTATTCTCTAAATGATTCACCATTCCCAGCAGTAATTCATGTTACAAACGCACAGTGCTTTAAATACATAGTATAGATTATCTTAACCTTAACTTTTATTCATTTTCTTTCATAATTAATCAAAATAAAATTACATAAATTATCTATAAATATCAAAAGAAATGTCAAAAACAACAATACAGAACAGCTGCTTAAATGAAAAACTGTATTATCAGAGAGATAATCATATCAAATGAAATCAGTGGGATGAAAAATATCACGTAAAGATTATGCTGAGCAAAGAAAATCTGTTACATGGTTCTATGAACAATTCATAAACAGTACATCAAACTCAAATATCCTCCAAAGTAAAATCATACTAATCAAGAAACATGGCCACCAATATTTAAAACAAAAAAAAAAATGCTGTAGAGTAAAACAATCATCATTGCCACAGCACCACTATTATACTGACAGGACAATACCAAATATTGTTTCCATACTTTCACTGAAAAGGACCCACATTTTTTTACTCCCTACGCAAGCAGGTAAAAGTCAAGGCCAGTGACCAACTAATTTCTTCAAAAAACAGATACACCAATGAGATAGTCCATTCAAACTGAAGACTTCACTGCATCTTCAGTCCTAAATGATAACCTTTTCCTACATTAGTTCACTTGGCATTAAAGAAATACCAATTGTTTAAGTGGAAGTCAATCAACTACCAACTGAAATTTCTACATTTTGATTTTTTATTTGCTCCTCATTGTTCTCCAGAGAAAGGGGTTTAGTTGCAAAACATGCCCAATAAAAAAGCATTTCTATGCACAGGTATTTGGATGGCTGACTGATATTCAAACTGCAGATCCCAACTTCAAGACATATTCAGTGGTTAGTTTGGGGCTATGAGAACCTAGATATCCTAAAAAATTAGAGGTCCAACCTTCATCCTCATTAATGTAGTGTTTATTCCGGCAACTCTTGAAGCCTGAATAAACAGTGTTACTAACACCTTCATGATCAAGAGCAGATTCCTCTACCTGTCTGGACAATTTAAGACACTGCAGTTCCTTTTGTGGCTATGTGGCGGTCTTCCTTAAAACACCTAAATTCCATGAAGTTGATGCCAAAAATAAATGCAAAATCGATTTACTACAGTTCTAATTGTCAGTAATAATTGAACAGCACAGACATAAACAACAAAAAGTGTCGGATGGATCTGGCACAGTGAATGAATCGGGACACTGAAGACAAGTGTACCTTTGGAACCTCCAATGACAACTTCCAATGAAAAGAATATTCTTACATAGAAATACATCGACAAATGATTGGGGAATCCACACAGATAGCATGAATGGTATGTGGTTGCTGGATCAGGACTCTCTTATGAATGAATAGAACTTATAATGGTTGAGACTAGCTGGCACACTTGAATTAAAGAACACCTAATAAGGAGCCACAGTTTCAATGGACTACCCCATGCCAATCACACTCTTAAGGAATCAAGGCACCATCAAACCCAAAACCAATGTAATGTGGCAATGACTGATCTGCCAAGAGAATTGCAGTGCACCCTTTGCCATTCCACTGCTTCAATTCATTCACTTTCTTCACACCTTCAGGTACTTGACCTACATGCCTGGCAGTAATTAAAAAATCCTTACAGAAAAAATGGATTTGCAAGATGCTATATCCAGGCATTACAAACTTGAAATAAAATGCTCTAAAATTTACTGTATTACAGGCATAATTTTACTGCCAAACATAAGGGAATAAGCTCTGCTAAGGATAGCATATAACAGCAACTATGACAAACCCCTCAGAAAACTGAACTGTATTTACAGTACAGTAGAGGGACATAGTGTATGTATACTAAACATTATGACAGATTACAAAACTGGGTCTAATCTGAAGCATATATCTTTAACAATAGTGATCCACTCCCTAAACAGGAAAATCATTCTGGGCTAAAGCATATCTTACCTGGTGTGTATTGAGGGGAGTGCAGGTGGCCAAGAACATGGGTGGGGGATACAGCAGTGGTTGGCATCTGATTAGGGGTTGAAGAAGAGCTTCCATTTTCTACAACCTGGGATTTCCCAGAAGAAGCTCCTCTATGGGGGTGCGGTGCAGGAGGCGGTGGTGGCTCAGCTACCTTTTCATCTACAAGACAATGTGATCATTTATTACATTCTCTGGTGAATTTTGATATAAAGAGTGAAAAGCTCTTGTGTGAACAACTCAGTGCCAAAAGCACAACAAGCAATACAGCTGCAGAACCCAGCAATATGCAGTTAAGGTTCAATTCTTTTTTATTTACTGTCATTTATTTATTTCTTAATACTGATATTTAAGCTGACTACAGGGAAGAATCAGATTTCAATACTGATGCTGTCATCTAAAAATTATTTCTACTATTTTTCCTCTTACCCTGTCATAAAATCTCATAACAGAATTTCTATGAAATTCAAGGTAGCTTCTTTTGTGGGATAATTACAGCATTAACCTGCTTCCATTAAGAGATGGGGCTTAAACTACAAATAAATCTGTTTGCCTATTACTGAATGTGATTTATGTTAATCTAATTACAAGTACTGACTACATAATATAGTTCTTGAAAGCAATTCATGCAATACATCAAAACCTAAGAATATTTTACACTCATTTACAGTATTGTGTTTAGAAAACTGGTGCTTCAAAGGAATAATAAAAAGTGCATTTCACAACTTAAGCAAAGACTTTGGGACACAATAGCTTATTTCTATTAGCAATACTGACAGTTGACCTTCAAGCATCTAAAATTACAAGCAAAAGACAACATTTACATTATGCATTATCATTTGAGCAGCTAAATTTAAACCTCTAAAAACTGGCCTACATCTCTAGCACATTTCAAGCCAATTCTTTTCACAGTAAACTGAAACAACTACATAGCCCAGTCTATAAGCTAATAGCTAAATTATGTAAGTATCATCAGCTCCTCAATTGCAAAACGTTGGGGTAACTTTTCACTACAGACACTTTAGTAGTGAACATCAGTGGCGACGAAGAGATGAAATACAGCATGGCATGAAGGGGTCTCAGACAAGTGGTAAAGCATTGCGGTGCTGTCAAAAAGGTAAGTCTTAAAGTGCTTGATGACATATGTATGGAGGAATGACCATCACAATAACAAAGCTCATTAGAAAACCAGGGGAATGAAAAAGGAGGGAGGACAGATTTGGGAAATGTCTGCTTGTGAGGGAGATACTGGTCAAACATGGTGCCCAAAGTTCTTATAAATGTGATGCCTAATAAGGCATTAAGCAAACTAAAGCAGATTACATTAAATTACACTTGCAACTTGCAATGCTATTGACTTCAAGGGTCAGTATAAAGTGAAATTGGCATACTCACTAAGAGGATCTAGAAGGTGTAGGTCCAGGTGGGGCTGAGGTCCATCTCCATCCAGCCCACACCTCCTGGGACCACCCTCTGGTCTCCTTAGGGCTATCTCCCTCTCAATCTCCGTAATCTGCTTCTTCATGAGTGTGAGGGTTGAAGAGGAGGGAGACTGTGTATTAGTATGAGGAGAATTCCGTGACCGGACTTTAGCATGGGGGGAACTGGCAGCATTAGGAAGGGGGGAATTATGAGAGTTGAGCGTTGGGAGAGGATTGAGGGGTGGCAGCTCACCCCTGCACAACTGCTCGTCCAGAGACCGCACCATGGGGCGCTGTTGCTGCTGCTGTTGTTGCTGTTGCTGCTGCTGAAGTGCTTGCTGCTGTTGCTGTTGTTGCTGCTGCTGTGGTGGCTGTTGTTGCTGTTGGTGTTGCTGCTGTTGTTGCTGCTGCTGCTGCTGCTGCTGCTGCTGCTGCTGCTGATATACTTCTGATGCCTCTTCATATATGACATCTTTAGTTTCATCCTCGTCTGGTTCTCCCATGCCACTTTCATCCCCTGAAACATTAAAACTTGATAGAAAATCTGCAGTCAAGATAAAATGTACCATATTTTCTGATCAATGCTAACTATCATTAAAACCCTTACATAACTTTGACAACAAACACTAAATAATATTGTTCCCACAGATGTTACAAGATAATACATACAGAAATCACTTCAAAGAACAATAAGTAAATCAAACCATTTTCTAATTTAGTCAGTTTTAAGAGTAATGGTTTTACAATGGGATATAATAAAGCTGAAATGTTATCAAAATAAAATAATTAGAGCCAAATTGAAAAAATAACTGTCCTAATGCAAAGATCTCTTATCTATCCAATACAAGATGAAAATAAGAAAATAGATGAAAGAAGGAAAAAGGAGAGGATTAACCCCCCAAAAAAATTACAGACATGCCAGCTGAAAGACAAAAAACTACTACGTAGGATTCACAGAAAATATAAAAAGAAAAACAATGTTCCAGAAGAAGAAAAATGTCACCAAATTAAGCAACTGAAGGATTACTGATTTCTACAGTAAATGTGAGACTGGGGGCTGTTAAAAGAAATGTAAGCCTTAACCCAACTGAAACGTCATAAGAAAACTTCTGTACTGTACTGTAATACATATAGATGATTTACCACTACCTCAATTACTACTACTGCAAGCAGTATTAAAAATAATAATGCTGAGAATTTTTAAAAATATTTGAAAATACTATAATTTCTTTGTGAAGTATATTCCAAAAAATGCTTTCCCTGCCTATAACAACCAGCTAAATATCAAGAGAAAATCCCAGTATTAAAATAGAAATAGACTCATTGTCCCTAAAACTGTACTGTACAATAAATTATCTATGTGAAGCAAGCAAGTTAGTAATCCCTTAATCAAAAGATATTCCAATACATTAATAGATATCTATCCTACATGAAGTAAATGTAGTCCGCTACTCTTTACTAATAGTGGACATATTTTTTATATTTGCTAGTAATTTTTACCAAGAGTAAAACACAATGGACTATCAATGGTTGGCCTAGATCAAAAGCCACAGATACAAAAACAAAACACTGGAAAATTATATGAGAATCAACAAGGAACGATATTCTACTATTAAAATATATAAAATATTATATACAACAGAGCTATACACCATTCTGTTCATATATCTTTCAATTAGAGGATATTGAACATGAACTATCCATCTTTTCAACGATATATACTAATGTAATCCAGCCCCTATCTGCAAACAATGATGTGTTATGATAACAACAGTATTATTTAAAGCTTCTTCCAGTTAACTATTCTCTCAAATAAATGAAAATATATGCAAATGCCCACAACAGACCACTTTCACAACACCTCTGTAAAAGGAAGTGATTCAATTAAGATAAGGGTGATGAAGACAAAGTGATGGTGACGTGATCAGGGGCTAAATACTCTATTCATAGAACTTGTGGTTTCATACCAAACTGAAAACATTTAAATAAATCCCACTTAAATTGTTGCCCAATGTATGCATCCTTTACAATAATGAAGGCAAAAAAGTCCTCGCACTTTCGGAAAATTTATGGGAAGAAAACATTTCTCTCAGAGTGGAGCCTGCTACTTTATATTTTTACTTAAAGAAAGAAAAAACCCCAAACCGACCTGATTTTTTCTAGCAAAATTTTCACCAGTTGAAGTACAAAAGCAATGTTTTAGGTGAAGAGTTAAAGAAAATGGATAAGAAGGATCAGGTACTCATTCTGTAGAGCTTGAATTTTAATCACCTGGCTTCCAGGCAGCTTGTGTCCAGAGCAAACATAATCTTCATGTAACTAAGGGCTGGGGAGACAACTGATTTGCTGTTAATAATCAACTTCAGAGTCTATTTTAGATAACGACTTCCTCTGAAACGAAGGGGAGCTCTGTCTCACATGGACTGTCTTTGCGCAGATCCTGGTTTCCTCCCAGCAGATAAACTAGTAATGAAGTGCTATGCCTACCGAGTCTCACTCTGCATTGTTGACTACTACTAGATACTGGATATGTAATAATTTCAAAATGTTAGGGTAAGCATGGAAAATCCATTGCTGAAAGACATACAGTATATCCATTGCTGGATATATATCTAAGTAACTATACCTGCACATTTAGCCAAGTAATCAGGGCAGTTTATCTGAAAAACCTCTCAATGATAGAAATCTACCAAATCATCCCCTTCATCGAGAAAATATGTCACACTTCTGATCAGCTGCTGCTTTGATATCAAAAAGTAAAATATTGAAAGAAGAGCAAGAGTCACAATAGTGACTTGACATTTATGTGGTTCTCCACATTTGGGAAAGTATATCCTTTGCACATATACTTAAGTATAGGTACCTCAACATCAGTTTATGTGGTTCTCTGCATTTGGGAAAGTACATCCTTTGCACATATAGTTAAGTATAGGTACCTCAACATCAGTTGACCTTTCATATTATTATCTGACTTGTGGTGACATCAACTCATGATCTGAGATTAATCAGTTTCCATTAACAATGGGTTTCAAAATCTGAATGAATCAGGTGACATAATAGCCTATTAATTAAGACAGTAAAACTTAAAGGAATTCCTCCTAGAAATACAGTCCAATAAGGCAGGGAACTTGTCCTTCTGGAGGGAAAAGGTCACATGTCAATTTAAAGGTTCAAAACTTTAAAAGCTAAAACTGGTATATTTTTCTGCTCAAAATATACTCAATTTTTAATCAACAAAAAGAACACAATAATAATACTAATAATAACAGCCCTCCATATAAATGAAACCTTACCACACCGAGAACTACTCACCTGAAGATAGACCATCCTCCAAGACAGGCATTGCGGAACACAGGCCCCGAGACGAAGAATGGATGGACCCCTCAGGATCCATCCCTGAACACTCACTCTCCACCTCTCCAGAATCGCAAGATGTCGTCTCCGGTGAAAGGGTGAAGTTACGGGAATGTCCCACTTGCTGTAAAGAGGACACATGTTATTGCAACTGCACATAAATGAATGCACATAAATAAAAACTTATTACCATCAATGTTAATTAATCCAATAAGAACAACGTGTTAAAATTCTTAACTTTCAGGGCCCTGTAATTACAAGGAAAAGTGTATAACTGCAGCACAAATAAAAGATCTTCACTTTGCATAGTGTACGTTACAGCATTTTTAAAATTTTATTTTATTACAGTGACATCAAAAAACAGTTCTGTATGTAATTAATTTTCCAACTTTATGATAATAAAAAAACTCAGTGACACAAAATCTATCTCTGAAATGTATACTCTAACCTTTTTACTGTAAACTTTGTATCATTATCTAGTAATACTTGACTTCAATACACATTTGTAAAAATATCTAATGAGTCTCTACATTCCATGCTATATATCAGGGAAACAAATTTCATATAAGGTAAAATCTAAAAGACTGCATCTACCTCACACAACAGCTGAACTATAAAGTAGAGCTCAGACAGTTTTAATATCTATTTCATGGTAGCCAACAGTAACTCCTCAGACATATCAATACAGTGACTGAAGTCTTATCAATTAATCCCATGATTCCATCTCTAAAATATAAACTGGGACATTTTCCACACAACTTCCCTGTAGCATACACATCTAAAATACTCTACTAGAGAAATTAATTACATTAGGAACTACCTAACTGGATGCATGCTATAGTTCCTCTAAAATTACAATGAGATTTACTAAAATGATTTTGCCCACTGATGTCAGAATTTTAAATGGTTTGCCTTTCTCTTCCTCAACAACTTCCAGCTCGGGCTAGTTTAGGGCACTGTGATGCCCTGGACCATAGCATCCAAATAAAAAAAATTCTACAACTTGTCAATAAAGCCAGAATTATTTGTACTAACTTGTACAGTTAGAACTTACGTCTGTGGTGGATGAAACAATACGATTACGAACTATTAAATGTATCAAGGCATCTCTCGGTCCCTTAGCAAAGAAACAGTTTTCCTCACTGCAAATGAAGCTTTAACCTCATGAAAATGAACTGTTAAAACATGCCTGGTTTATGAAAGGCTAGTTAACCCGGTTTACTGACGAAACCCAAGATAAACCTGATTTGTATAATGCCCTAAATAAACCTGGCTTATGAAGAGACCTTCATTACACCATAAATGTATAAAGAAGCCTTAAATAAATGTAGGTTTTTAAGCAACCCATAAATAAACCTTGTTAATGAAGAAACCATAAATAATTTTGATTTATTAAGAAGTCCTAAATATGCGAGTCTGAGTATGGATTCACTTACAATATTTTCAGAAAGTTATAACAACTTATGGGTGAATTTCAAAATATTACTTGTCTTAAATGCTCAGGCACTCATATAAATCCAAAACAAATCCTGTGAAAACAAATCATGTGAACGAAAATCAATTAAAATTGATAACTGCATGTGATCACAGTTACTCTTGGTTGTAATCTCTAAATACTTTCTAAAAATCATAGAAATTACCCTGATATTTCTTCTCTACATGGAAATTCACCAAAAAAACAAACAACAGTTCAAATTCGTTTCTTTAAAGAAAAATATGCCCATGGTATATCAAAACAACGAACTTAGGGATGAAAATAAGAAAATAAATGGGAGTGGAAATGAAAAATATTGTCTTAACTGACTATGACCATTACCTACGCTTTCCTACCTCGATAAAAAAAACTGAATTATCTATTATATCTGCAATGGATTTCTGCAATCTATATACTTCAAACATACACACAAAAATATATACCTATGTAGACATTATATCACGTACATTAATTATACCATATACATAAAGTAAGTTCATACAAACGTAATTCTGTCAACGGGCATCGAAACGGAAGTTAGAAATCAAAGGATAAAAATTCAAACGACCATTCTACTGTCTTTCTCCTGCTTTCTATAACCAACAAAATGCAAACTAACAAACTGCAGCGAAAACAGTACACAGGTAATTACATTACATGTTGCTCGCAGAAGTTACAGCAAATCTTTTGGCTATATTAAACAGCAAGAAAAAAATTATGATCCCTATCAATAACAAAAATATCCTGTGTGCATGTTTATTTTTACTTCTTTTTGTTGAATATCCTAATATGTTCATGATCACAAATGCATATACATACATATACATATATATATATATATATATATATATATATATATATATATATATATATGTGTGTGTGTGTGTGTATGTATATATATACATATATATACATACACACACACACACTATTAATATATATATATATATATATATATATATATATATATATCTATATATATATATATATGTGTGTGTGTGTGTGTGTGTGTGTATGTATGTATATACATATATACTCATACACACACACACACACACACATATATATATATATATATATATATATATATATATATATATATATATATATATATATACACACATATATAGATATATGTATATTATATATATATATATATATATATATATATATATATATATATATATATATACATACTGTATAATCATTAACACACGCAAATATGTGCAGAGGACTTTCAATTCTTCATATCTGAACATTTAGATGAGATGTTGGAATTGCTAAAAACATACCATGCGAGTAATTAGTATTAAAGATTTCCTTCTTATGAAAAGGAATTTGGTCACTAACTTTAAAAATGGCAGATTTAGGCCACGTTTACAGCTATCTATAAAAAGCCCAAATACCGACAACGACAGTGTTTGACTGCTTGATTCATTATATAAAACAAAACCAAACCACAGAGCCATTAAGTGCTAAAATATCATTTCTGACATACGTAAAGAAACGCATAAGGTTGGGGAAATATGTTCGTTTCTGAAAATAACACTGAACGATTATCTAACCTACCATATCATTTCTCAGAAATGCAATAACTATGCTATTACACATATGGTGTAAGGGAAAGTACGCCCAAACTAAAATTCATTACAAACATCCTGAGAAAGAAACTAGCGGAAGCAGAAAGGGAAGTATTTAGCTAAATCACTAAATGTAACACTATCTAACAGAAAGGGGAATAATTCCAAATCTAGCTAAGGCAATGATGGAAACCATGCAATAAAACACCTAAACCATCATGCAGGGGAAGTGACTGCAATAATCTTCAGACAGATATTACCAGTAAACAAGTACTACAAAAATTTCTAATGGCTTTTATGGAGGCCTCAAGTTATCTATGTAATATCAAAGACAAACAAACACATTCAGGGGAAAACTGCATATCCATATCTGTAACTAAAACAGATTAATAATACAGAGTCAATATTTTAGAAAAATATTTTTGAAAAAGAAAAACAAGAGAGTACATTAGTCTGCAGATGTGTTCACTCAAAGTCATCAATAATATTACAAACTTCTTGCAAATATTCTATTGTGCAAAAACACACTTTTCACATTACTTTTCCATCAGTGTCAAGCACTTCTGTTAGTTTCAGCCTACGCAGAATTTCCATGATATAAAACATGTATAACGAACCAAAATGAATAACTATAATTAAAATCATGAATCACCAATAAGTAATAAAGAAGCTTAACATTGTTAGCATTACCTGTAACTTTGGTTACGTAAGATCAAAAAACATTTTTATAAGTGACAATTTTCTTGGCAATTTCTCTAAGTCTTGATTTTTTACAGAATTAAAATCATCCTATCGTATAAAATGAAATAGAATACAATCTGGATTACGTATATCAAGTCTAATACAACAACTACAGTACCACAGAATTACATAAGTAACTGTCTTAGCTACTGCGAAACTTGGTAAATACAGTACAATCAACAGAATCGCATTTGAACATAAGCCTTCGGTACTTTCCTCGTTTCGTAACATTTACAAAAATCACAAAAATATTTGCAATATAATACAGAACTTCATTAAAAGATATATATAAACACTGAAAATTTTCATTACCACAGTAAAAAATTTTCATTACCACTGTAAAAATTTTACAGTACTATAGTAAAAAAAAAATCTTCAAGATGCAAAAATAAGTTAAAAAATAAAATAATAACTGGAGCTCAAAATCGCATACCTTGAAAACATTTTAGCTTTAGAAACATTCCAACGCAAAGTGGAACCAAGCTTTCGGGAACTCTTCCTCCTCCTCCATTATGCTAAATTATGAAAGCCTAGAATATTGTCTTGGAATGTATACAGTATTCTATTATTATGAAGTAGATCTCTTCAGCTCACCTCTTCAGCTCAGGTAGACGAGATCCTGAGTATTCATAAAATGTAAGACATTACCGTGAACTTTATTAAAAAAAAAAAAAAACTGTCACGTACCAGGGATTTCCGACGTATAATGTTTATCATGCTGGTAAAAGCCACTGTTCATTATAATTTGCAATACCACAGAAAAGATGGTTTCGTATCAATTAAGGTGCCGACAATTTCAAAAGATTTAATTAATAAGCAATAAACCTACATTTATCTGAGTATTCAAACCATTTTAACTCTCAGCAGATATAAATTAACATGCAGTGCACCTATGCGCCTAAAAATTTTCGAACAACGTAATTTACTTCCATATATCTTAACTTTGAATGGGCACACAACACTGATGCCTCTCTCGGAACAACGAAAGTCTTTTTTAAAATCATTATGGTACTTCATAATATGATACTTTCAACAGCATTTCAGAGAAGCAAAACGCAATGCATGGTTATGTAACTCAAGAATACCTGTACCTGAATGTACCTGAAACCACCTTTAACAACCATTACTATAACGTGGTCAAAGCAATCTACGAGCGTCCTGAATTTTCTCTCACAGTTATCTGCATTACAATTATTTACATTAAAATATCTAAATCGATTTAGTACTCAATAAAACGGAACCTTAGAGGACTTGATAATCGTTTGATTGCTATCCATCAAAACCAACCTAAGAATGAGACCTTGCAAGCCCACTGACATGAAATATCTTGCAATATCTCAAACGCTCTTCAATACAAAGGAATCTAAACAATGATAAAAACAAATCCGTGCATTACTCTTAATAGCAATACATCTTGAATCTATTTTGAACCCAAAAATTACTTTAAAATCACTTGGACACTTTAAATTAGCCTGAATTCTTAGAACAGCTCTGCCATGTTCATTGTCCACTGACCCTAACCCCGGTTAAAGAATGTTAAGAGCAGCGGTAGCACCCTAGTCCATGAAATGCAATGTTATTGAGCCCTGCTTGAAACCTTAGAGGTCTGGTGCAAGCCCGAGAGAGTAAAGTAAAAGTATGCAATTTACAAATGCATCATATCAATTTTGCGTTCTTAACGTCCACATACCAGTGATCAAACCTCTGCCCTTTGGGAATCTGAATACAGACGGAGGAAAATCTCGTACAACTTTGTGTGATACTACTTATTTAAAAAGTTAACCCAAACCACAAATACAAAAATGCACATAACAATGTACTGTACGTTGGTTTATAAGATGCATCAAAGGAAGGAATTTTAAAGACAAAACTTCTTGTATGTTGGGAAGGAGTTTTAAAGGCAAAATTTCTTGTAAGTTATATAGATTTCTTCTACGAAACTGGTTTGAACGACTGTAAAAGAAGCAACATCGTACATGCTATCATTCAACATGTAAAATAAAAATACACAAAAAACAATAAAATGGCAAGATGTACAAATAAAAAAAATAAAAGAAAAGAAAGAAGGGGGAGCAGGAGAACATTTAGTTAATATTTCTTTTAATCATGAAATATAAACATTCAATGCGCTTAGCAGTAGAAAGTTGTACCATATGTAGACAATAATTTCTAAAAAGCGTTAATCATAAAATATGAATTACAAAATCAGTAGTAGCGATATGAAGAATTTAACTCAAGATACGAAAACATTTAGGAGAAAGTCTCAGTAGCTTTTAAAGAAATTATATGCAGTACAGTCAAATTCAAAAGTCCAGCGAAACTCACTCACGGCTTTTGCAACTCCAGTACAACTATACGGTGTAAAAGCAATGACCTGTGAGTTTCAGCAGACAACTGATTCTGAGTACATGAAGTGGAATTATTCTAATCAACAGTTTTGTAAAAACAGCGCATCTTACATACCATTTACATAAGGTATAATTTACTAAATGTACACAGAGATAATATAATTAGTACATGCTATTACACTAAACCACTTCCAACAACAGATTTTTCAGAACAGACTTATTTACTACAAGATTTTAGCTATGTTATTTTAACTTATGCAGCTTCCATAATTACAAAGCCAACAGCATATCACAAACTTCAAGTGTATTCTGAATTTTCATATAGGCTTTCCTTTGTGATAAAAGATCAACGTGCACCCTTAATTATTAACCCTGATTATTAACCAACTAACTTAAATTGAACAACTCAGCCTAGCTTCTTTGTGGTGAAAAAGCAGTGCACGTTCATTGACGAAAAATAATGAATGAAATGTGAACTATACATACCAGCAATTAAATAGCTCTGTCTAACAACACACAATTCTACTACCTCCAAGAATGCTTTTACTTTTGGAATACACTGTCTGTGAGTTTGACAGAATTACTGGAGTGTTCACTGAAGCACTTAAACTCAAGAGTTCAGATTTTAAAATGACTGTATATACAATCTGTTACAGTTCATTACACAAGCTACGTGCCACTCTTATGTAGAAAAATATGTGACAAATATATCAGGGAAGCTTATTAGATAAGCTTTACATTCATTCATTAATATAATGCCTCGTGATGACACACCAAGAAAAAGTGAGTGGTGAGAATACACATGCAAGTGGCTGTCAAACTCCTAATTACAAATAAATTTCTTTCTGAAAAACAGTAAATCCTGATTAAAATTTCTACCACAACGTCAGGTTTTCATTTTAAAAGTTGGATACATTGTAAGTACTACACAGGTTTGCTTTTTCATATTTATGTATAAAAATCTATAAAAGTGTCATAAATGAGTTATTCGAATTTATAGAGTAATCAAAAATTCCTGCTGTTGAAATCTAAGTACAACCTTACATTTACCAATAATAGAAGTTACTGAATGGAATCAATAAATCATAGTTATCTGAAGGAAGAGTGGCAAAATTCCCCTGACATTTCCGTATAAAATAAAATCAAGCAATAAAATGAGGGATGATAATTCTTATACAATAGTGCATTATATTCAAACAACAAGAGGTTTTATTCATCAAAACCCTGGATTATGTATCGATTTTTTCCAGGCAAAAACTAGCAACAGTAGTTTTAAGTTGTTCATGCAGAAGTTGAGTTCATGGTTTAATCACACTGACTACCTATGTTTATCCACACAACAAGATATACATATACTGAACTCGGAAAGATAGAAGCCTGAGTCAGCCAAAAAAGGATATTCTAACAAGTCACTCAATATAATAAACACAAGTCTATGATCAAACAATGCAGAAGATCAACGCATACAAGGATCACATTCCCAGAGATGAAGAAAACTAATGAAGTACTTTGAAAAGAACAAAAATAATGCCATTGGGAAGGACATTACCTGGAGTCCCACTTCAGTATCAGGAAGGTCTTCTGTTTCAGGGTTGGTGGAGGCAGTGTCATGATCCCCTTCAGTAGATATATCAAGGATACCTGGATCATCCTGGCTAGGAAGGTCCTCGGGACATGACCTAGTGCTTGGGTGGTCCTCCACAGACCTGTTGTCCGTGAAGTTTTCACGACTTAACGCAGCAGCTACCACCTCATTAAGCTTGTCATATAAACCGTTGTTTTCATTAAAGTCTTGTAAATTCTCGGATACATCATCTTGGAGATTTTCTTGGGTACCTCCTACCCCACTATTAGTGCTGCTAATACTATCATTACTGCAGTTACTCATTATTTCTAAAGTGTGATCTTGTGCCGTTTCCTGCTGTGCTTCATAGGACAGATCGTGCTGGTAGTTGTGAAGGAGTGGTGATGAAGTGCTTACCTCATAATTGGACGTGTTGTGTTCCGATTCATGCTCTGCGTTGACTGCCGGAGGACTTCCATTGACGTGTTGCTGTTCGGATGATCTACACTGCTGCTCTGAAACATTAATGTGTTGATCTGAACTATCATTTGCATTATCAGTACCACTGTTTTGTTCTGGATCATTTTTATTGGGGTCTAAATCACTGTTACTGACACCTTGATCAAGCTGTTGACCATTACCCTCAGCAACAGCTTGACCTTCACTATGCTCTGCTGCTAAGCGCAGCCCTACATAACTATTACCTTGTTGCCGCTTAAGGTGATATTCTAAATCAAGGAACTCATCTTCACGGCCACCTTGTTCTTTGAAAAACTCTTCTAAAACTTTCCTAGTTTCTGACATTTCATAAGAATAGTCATACATATCAGAGTCTACAGCATTAGGTTCAGGTTCTGAGGTTTGATTAGAGTAAGAAGACGTAAGGGTAGATATGGCTATAACGGGCGGAGCAGGTGATACACTTTCAGCTTCAGAACACGAATCTGGTGGGGGAGGATCACTAGTGGTATCTTCAAGGGGAGCCACTGCCTCTTCTTCAACAGGCCCATGTTGGGCAGCAGTTCCCTCGCTGGATGGCAAGGGTTCTTTGGTTGCTTCTCTTGCAACTTCATCTTCTGCTAAAACCCTACGAGGGAACCCAGGTCGAGGAGGTCTTGGAGGAGGCCCATGATGATTGCCCCTAGGACTATGTGTTCTAGGTGAGGGACGAGGACCATAACGTCGAGGTGAACCTTCATACTCAGCTATTGGTACGTTGCCTATCTTTGTGACCTTTTGTGGTGACCCTTGGGTAGAATCTGAGTCTGAAGGTGATGTTGACCTTTCATAAGCTGCTAAATAGCCTTGATCCCCATGTTCAGCATGATCGCCTTGCCTTTCAGCTGTAGGGGAAGAAGGAGAACCAGGACGATCATCAAGGGCACGAACTGTGAGGCCTCGAGCTACCCATTCTCCAATGTCATCAAATACCACCTCTGAAGACCCAGCAAGGCGCGTTTCATACACTAAAGGAGATTCTACTACAGAAGAACTGCGTCCATGTCCTTCACTATCACCAGGAGACTCTGGCCACTGCTGCTCCTGTTGCTGTTGCTTGTCTTGTTGATACTGTTGCCTATGTGATTGCTGAGCTCCTCTCCTTTGTGACTCGTCATGCCTACGTCTTGCTGGACGTGAGCGACTATGACTAAACACCTCACGACCACCTGCAATTTCTATCCGAGAGTCTCTTAGGCGGAAATGCTCTCTCCTTGGCGCCTGAGTACGACTGGCAGGAGGCGGAGGAGGAGCTTCTTCATAAGAAGAGTCTAACACAGAGGACCTCATATACCTTTCATCATAATCGTCATAAGCACTCACAACAGAAACGTCCATGTCCATATCAACATCCTCTGCACTTCGCTCCATCTTTATAGACTCTGAGTGGGAACCCGGCGTAGAGCCTGACCTAGAGCCTGGAGTAGAACCTGATCGAGAACCTGAACCACTGTCCACAGACATGCGGCCACTGCTACCACTATCACGACTCAGCTTTGAGTTATCGTATATTCTTGGAATATCACCAGTGGTATGCTCAGTATCGTAGTTCTCGTTGTCGTCTGAGTCTAGGACACAATTAAGGTTGAGGTCAGAGCGCCTGGTATCAATGGGCGTTGTGGTGGGCGTGTGGTTGGCAGAGCGCGGCCGGCACTTGGGGAACAGGCGACTGATCTCCGAGTCCGACCCCTCCACTGCCTCCAGCGGCTCCCCCATGACGCACCTCCTCACACACCTGCAAAATCAAAGGCGATGTCAATTCGAACGAAATCTTCCATTACTTCTTAAGCTAAACTGACAGCTACTGCCAATACAATTAATTTCATATATTTTATTAAAATATATCTTAAATTAATTTCCCAACATTTACAAAACCAAAACCACAAATTAACACTAACATATTTTTACAAAAGACGACTAATAACAACACGGTTCATTATTAAATGTAAATGATAGTCATTATTTTCATTTTCTACAAGAGCTGGGGAAAAAATCCTTCAAAGAATGCACCCAGCATAATCACTTTTAGAAAAAAGGTCCAACTTCACGTTCCCAATTAAATTAAAAAGAAAACACAGAATGTTTTATATTACCGTAAACACTGTGCACCCGAGAGGCAAATGCTGTCAGCTTTAAATATCATAGGCATCCCAACTGAATACCCTCCCCCCCCCAAAAAAAAAAAATGGCAATGACCAACAAAAAGTAAGGAGCTGCATTTAAAATGTTAAATTTCATACTGCCACCTAATTAAATTCTATGAAGTTCAAAGGTTGGATAAAGAGGTTAAAAAAATGGTAGCCATTATCACTGTTGTTTAAAACAAAATTAAAACTAAGATAGCATCTGTGAACGATTGTACAACAAAATTAAACCTAGGGCAATATTACGATTAATGGTGAAGAAAAATTACAACGGAAATAAAATAGTTGAGAAAATTCCGTATCTGGAACATTTTGCTGCGAAAAAGATGCCGATTACAGTCAAAGACAGTCCATTAAATCATAAATAAAAATAAAAAATACATATAAGAATCACATTAATATGAAATTCAATATATTTTGATTTTCCCGTAAAAATACCATATTAAATTGTTCTTTAAAATACACATTTGAACACTGAAACTAGCACTCGTACCGAGCGCTGAAATTTCAGTTTGTCAACACGATATTAATTGATTTGCCTATTTTCTGGGGAGTCAGGGCTTTTAAAATTTAATTTGCTGCACAAAATGTGAAATTAAAAGAAACTACTACCACTTCCATAAGTGTTTTAAGACTCCGAATAAGTATTAATAGCATAATATGCGAAAAACGGAAAAACTAGGAAACAAAAAATGTCTACATTACAAAACAAGTAAAAAATGCGCAGAAGTTTCTCCGGAGCAATCGAGTTTTCTGTACATCGTATAATCAAGGCCACAGAAAATAGATCTATCTTTCGGTGGTACCGGTATAATGCTGTATGAGCCGCGTCCCATGAAACTTTAGCCACGGCCAGGTGGTGGCCTGTCCTATATTGTTGCCAGAAGCACGATTATGCTAACTTTAACCTTAAATAAAATAAAAACTACTGAGGCTATAGGGCTGCAATTTGGTACGTTTGGTGACTGGAGGGTGGGTGATCAACATATACACTTGCAACCCTCTAGCCTCAGCAGTTTTCAAGATATGAGGGCGGACAGACAAAGTGCGGACAGGCAGACAAAGCCAGCGCAATAGTTTTCCTTTACAGAAAACTAAAAGTACCATAATTCTTATTGTAACAGGAATTTAAAAACAAAAATATTCCAATCAAGATTTATGAAAACAGCAATATGCTGTAATTTCCGGGGAAAAATATTCACTGTATATAATATAATGAAGCCCAACTGATTCGTTTTGAAATATGAAAATCAATTAGCTCAATTAAAAAAAACGAGAATTAATTAAGTCTCTTGAAGTATG
>NC_089742.1:41048012-41075512 GCF_040412425.1 Macrobrachium rosenbergii | reverse complement strand
CCATGGACGAGAATTGGGATAACTCTATGTCAGAACTGATGGGAACGGCCCCATATTTCTACCTAACGAACATTTATACATAAAAAGATTAATGCTCCACATTCATTTTCTCAGAAAAGGAAGTCCACACTTACGTAACTGTACAAGTATTTTTAAAATAAAACTCTACAGAGAGCTTTCGAGAATCTGTATGATTCTCCTTTTGAATCTTCTTTTTCTTTTGTCCCATTCCTTGGCATCGGCTGCTTTGGGGACAGTGGTGCTAGGCATGTCAAACTAATCATACAAACAAGAAAACAGTTTCATTTCGGTGACCTTACAGCATGTGATAAAAATAGCACCAAAGGAAATATCCATACATTATTAAAAACCAGTCCATCTTCCCTAGACGGAAAGGACTTTTAAACACGTTACTCGCACCGATTTCCTGCTTACGCGTCTAAGTCTTTCATAATCCTTGTCATTCCAAATCCTTCTTCCTTTATGAAGCATGTCAATCGCTTCCTCCGTGCTCACGTACCACAAGCCCCTTCCCCAAGATCCTTCTCTATCTCTTTCTTGTTTTCTTCGGTCCGGGGCTAGAAAAGGGTTTTAAGTCACCCGTCCCATCGGCCTTCGCACTAGAAATCAATCATTTAAACGTTTCCTTGAAGGGAAATGCATCCGGATTCAACAAATATAATTTAAGTAATTTTGCAGAATAGCCTTTTATAAAAATAAATCTTTTAAAATGAAAGACCTTTATATCTAGACAACACACCAAAAAATGCACTGCCGATTTTTTCAGTTTGGCCTCAAAAACATTCTAAATACGGCTTTGATATCTTTTCTTTGCTTGTTACAATTATATATACAAATAGTAACCCCAAAAATCTGTTATATTTATACGATAATCATAGATTAATTTCAGAGATATATATTAATATATATATATATATAATTTCAGAGATATATATACATATACATATATATATATATATATATATATATATATATATATATATATATATATATATATATATATATATAAATATATATAATATACACTATGCATACAAACCTACAAAGTATATAATGACGTACATTCACGGTTTTCCACTATTTGATAGACATACCATCAGCAATATTTCTGACACTGGCCAAGGACATAAGGGAACTCATTTTCTGCCAGTCTTCGGATACTTATAACAAATATCTCCAAAGTTCATTGTCCCTCTGGAACTCCAATAAATGAAAAACTACCAATAAATGTCATACGGCATCAGTATTACCCAAACCCCACCCCCAACCACCACCCCCATCTGAGTAGATATGAACAGGGGCTAGGAATTCAGTTCCACAAAACGAATACTTACATCGATTTAAAATAAAAAGTTTTATATACTTGTCCAGACAGACGTTAAATGAATGATCAACATTTACAGCCTAATTAATAGTTCTGAAATCTTCCGATCTATGGTGCATCACTACTCTGACCGTAAATAATAAGTAAAAACCCACAATTATGTTTGTGAGCAGGACTGTATTTATCGAAATACAAAAATGGTTATAAAATTTGGCTGAAAAGGACCGTCGTGAAAGCGGATGAATGCTCCCCACCTTTTTTTTTTTACCATTTTTCTATTTCGATAAATACAATCTTGCTCATAAACATAATTGTGGCTTTTTACTTATTACTCATTCGATATCAACATATAACTGTCTATCATGAATACAAATGGTGCGGAAAGTAATGAAAGTAATACTATCGCAAATCATCATAATTATTATAATATAAATCTTATCCTGATTAAGCATTTAACTGATCCTCAAGTTTTTAACTCTATTCTCATTAAACTTTGAACTAACCTTAAAGTTTTTTTAATAAAAACTAAAATCAGTATCAGACGTGACAAACAAATAAAAGAAACGAACAGCCTCCTTTTCTGCTTAGCGAAGGGAAATGTAGCCAGCAGGAGGAGAGAGAAAGGAATAGTTTCCAACAGTTAAGTGATGAATGAGACACTCCGGTGCTAAATCTCAACTTGCTGACTTCTTCCCTCCCTCCCTCTCCACAACCACTTCTTTTTTTTACCCTTCGTTCTTGGCCATTTCCTAATTTCGTGTGAGACAGAAGCCGTCTCTCTCTCTCTCTCTCTCTCTCTCTCTCTCTCTCTCTCTCTCTCTCTCTCTCTCTCTCTGTATATTATATACCTTTTTACTCCTGGCGTTATCCCATTTCATTGGATATCGTGGATTATCTCTCTCTCCTCTCTCTCTCTCTCTCTCTCTCTCTCTCTCTCTCTCTCTCTCTCAACTTTGTTTGTTAAATATCCTTTTACTCCTGGGGATTTCAAAATTTCACTGGATGTACTCTCTCTCTCCTTCCTTAATCAATGGCTACTTTCTTATTTTGCCTGATAAGTGCTCTCTCTCTCTCTCTCTCTCTCTCTCTCTCTCTCTCTCTCTCTCTCTCTCTCTCTCTCTCTCTCCATTCTCTCTCCCATTGAAAAATCCCATCCATAATTTCAATATAAGAACAACAAAGAAACAATCTTCTTCTTCATGAACTTTATTAAATATTCAGACTATACAGAATGTTCAAATGAAACTTTTTCATATTACCGAGATGGAATAAATACATACACAATATATATATAATATATATAATATATATATAAACAGTAAATATATATACATATATATATATATATATATATATATATATATATATATATATATATATATAATATATATATATATATATAATATAAGTTTGTGTTTCAATACAGAGACCAAAGGAATGGCACTCCTAGTGTCCATAAGCGGCCCAGGACTGAAGGCTAAATTTAGAAAAAGTTAAACGCCGGATAATTACCTTTAAAGAGAGAGAAGGAGAGAATCCTATTATTTCACGCTAACAAAGCCGGGCAGATAAGCAATGAACCTTTCGGAACCAGAACGACGCCATAAAGTCTATTTTACAATCAGCAGCCTCATTACTCTGCAGAATTTCCCTTGACAAAAGAGCTAACTGCTGGATGAAAGTGGTTGTCCATTATGCGCGACCGAAAAGTACGACTTAAAAGAGTCATTAAAATCATTGGATCACCTCTCCCACTTTTTTTTTTTTTTTTGTCGAGTCATATCTGACTTATGGCTTTTTCTAGAATTCCAGTCTTTCTTGTGATGATTATTATTATATTGACAGTGGGAAAACAAAATTAAAATTGACGGCAGTGTGTTTGCAATATGCAAGGAAGCATTGAACAGACATTTGTGAAATTCCGAGAGCCAATGAACATTTTATTTCATTTTCAACTATTAAATAATAATAATAATAATAATAATAATAATAATAATAATAATAATAATAATATTAATAATAAATTTTATATTAATCGATGAATATCCAATCAGCATGTTTCCTTAAATTGGGCTATGATAGCTTACTGATGGGTGACATCCAAAGAACGCCAGATACCACCGGCATATACCCCCGTCCTCATTTGTAGTAGAATCAGAGGATGCGTGACAACTTGACGTAACATCTTCAGAATAAACCTCCTTTATTGGGAGTGCATGGCTGAATAATAATAATAATAATAATAATAATAATAATAATAATAATAATAATAATAATAATAATAATAATAATAATAATAATAATAATAATAGACCATAGGATTTTTGGAAAAACTAAGCGATGGTGTACTGAAGGAAGCTGTGAAACAATATGTATTTCCATCAATAAAGCGCAATTTATCTTTCATATTCTCTCTCTCTCTCTCTTGACCATAGTTATCGACAAAATTTTTGGAAAAATATATATATATATATATATATATATCAACGATAAGCGATGGTTACTAGACGACCACATGAAGGTGAAAATTAAAGACCAGGTACCAAGCTCGCGTACACTTCTTCGGCAAAGTAAAATAAATAGAGAGACATAAACAAGCAAAACAAGCGCTAAACACCATTACTGTCTAGTTTGAAGTCAAATTGTCACATATTAAAAATGTCTCTTAGTAAAAGGTAACTATTCCCCAATATTTATTATCCAGCGTTTTTGCCAGTATATAGGGTTTGTTTTATTCTTATCACCGTTGAAGTAATATTGCATGCCATTTTAGATGTTTTGGTTCATAGAAGGGAGAACTTTTATTTTATTTATCTCTCTTATGTCTCTCTTAATGTAAAACTCTCTCTCTCTCTCTCTCTCTCTCTCTCTCTCTCTTTGGTGAGAGAAGAATGTTTTGACACTCTCTCTCTCTTTTTCAAGATCTTGTTTACAAGAATTCCATATCCTTATATTAGGAGTTTTTTTTTATTTATCTTTCAAACTGGTAAGAACTAGATTATCGTCTCTCTCTCTCTCTCTCTCTCTCTCTCTCTGTACTCTCTTTTAACTCTCTCTGGAAAAATCTCTGAGATAATTTTTTTGTAACCACATTGTTAAGAGAAATATAATTGAATCTGCCTTTATTAAGCATTTTAACAATATATGAATATATATATATAGTTACCTTGTTCCTATATACAATACATAACTGTATTTCAGACATATATATTTTTACAATTTGTGTGTGTTCAAACTATTGATTGCATAGTAATATATATATATTTTCTTGTTTACATATGTATAGACATATACCTGGTCTTTAATTTTCATGTGTATGTATATATATATATATATATATATATATATATATATATATATATATTACATACATTCAACACATACATATATACATATATATATATATATATATATATATATATATATATAATATAATATATATATGTATATATATATAATTATATTACTTTTTTGTATTTAACAATTCCTATTATAGTACCATCTTCCGTTCACGCCATTCCTCCTTCACAGAGACGAGTCAGATGGTAATATATTTTTTGCCGAAGCAAGTTTACTGAGGGAAAGAAATTGATGAGATTCAAGAACAAATTCGAAATCGAGAAATATGCATGTTCTAAGTCCCCCCCTCTAGGAGTCTGGCGCAGAAGGTTATTATGGGTCACATCAAAGCCCGAAAGTTAACACCGCAACGAGTAACAGCAATTCTACAATGGGTCTTTTTCCGCTTCACCAATCGCCGACAGAACCGTATGATCATCATCATCATCATCACCATCATCATCACCACTCAGTATCTCGTAACAATCCTTCTTGGTATCTCTACTCTAATTAATCACGGGAGTTCATAAAGGAAGACGTAGAAAGAATGAGGAAGCTAATCTTCATTAGGAGAGGGGAGGGGGAAGGAGGAGAAGGATGAAGGGGAGGGGGAAGGAGGAAGAAAAGGATGAAGGGGAGGGGGAGGAGGAGTAAAAAGGAAGGCTTCATTCCAGGACAATGAATACGAATGGAAGAGGGTAGAGGGAGCCAAGAAGTAAACTCATTAACGTCATATTTAACAACAAGGGTAACAAAAGGCATGGCGGCGAGGGGTCGCCTGGGGATATGGGATGCCCAGGAGGAAGAGATAGTTCTAGAGAAGATCCAGAGAGCGTTACTCAGTCTCTCATTTCGTAAATAACCTCAAGGGTATACATTTCCTCATGGCACTGTGGTGAAGATACGTAACCCCCCGCCACACAAAAACATAATAAGAAGGTTCAAACTCAAGCATTATTCACCATTTGACATTTTAAGGACACTTGTAAACTCTCCCTATTCCAATGGAGAGTAAAACTTGCTACTTACCTACTTAACCTCTCTGGAATTTGGCTACCAAGAGGTCTTTTCTGTTCTTATTTACATGTCCCCTCTTACTATCTCCATACTCGTACATTTTAATGAGGTGTGAACACAAGCCAACTGCTGAACTCATGCCCTGCAACCTCAGCAATTGAACAAAGTGAAAATGTTGATAAGCTTGCTGAAAGACACACGGACCTTTTAAATACGTGGCGTTGCTCCAAATCTGTTTAATTATTACACTTATTTTTTTTATAAGTTTTTACATTTATCGCAACAATTACACGTATTTTCCGAAAATATTTTCCCGTTGCATTACAACCAACTTTAGGTCCTAGCAGATTTCCGTGAAATAATTTCAATGTTACGTACGTAAAGTGCTAACCTTGTGATTAAATAATATTACGCGTATAATTTTGAAAAAAAAAAATCTGCTACTTTCAATATCCTTCGACCATATTCATTTAGGATTTCATAAGGATTCACCCATTCATCCATTCCCACTATTCCCCATCTTTCACGGCACACTAAGCAAAGCTTTGAATGATTGCTTGCTTTCATTTCTGACTCGCCACAGTTTAAAATACTGCTTTTAAATAATGCTACATTCGTGGAAAACAAAACAGTAATTTCATCTTTAAACAAAACTTTCTGTCTTTCACACCACAATGTGATCATGTTTGATCTTCAGCTCTGGAAAGATTGGTCTCAGTCCCCACTAAAACTTGATTTACTCTTGCTTTTCGTTGGCTTCAGGACTGGCTGCACACATATTTTATACACCTTACAAGTCAAATAAAAAAATAGGTGCTTTGGATCTCAAAAAAATGACCCATAGCCTATATGTGCGAAGTAATTAAGTGAAAACGAGTAAATCGTAGTTGAAATTTTGAATAAAACACCTGTGCTAAGTCTGAGATAGGAACTCGACAGAAATACGAAATTGTAAGAGACACTGACGGTACAATTCCATTCATTTATCCGACGAAAAAATATTGAATGAGACGGTAAAGGAAATCACATAAATAGATGGAATTACAAAAAGGCTCATAGGGAGGGGAACAAAGAAGCCACCTAAGACAAACCAAATCTTGTGACAAATTTTAGGAAAAACTAAGAGGGGTGAAAAGAAATTTATAAAAGCCATATCAAGTAAAACAAGTTACAAATCGAAGGAATAACTGCGCCAAGAAAAAATAAGAAAGAAAGACTCAAAAAACTATAAAAGAAAGAGCTCACTCGGCGAGGGATCAACTCTTCATCAGGAGCTGCAGACGCAACAAGTTTCTCCTAAAGTGTCAACAGGAAAATAAGCGCTTCAATAGGGAGTGCGAGGTAGGGAGATTACCGGGAAGAATAATGGGACAATATCGAACAATTTGCAGGAGAGGAAAAGATCCTATTTCACGCGGATGGCAAATATCGGGTCGTATATTTTCTTGAACCCGATCTAAATTATTGACTGGCTAATTTTACAGTGCAGATCGGCTTTACCATGTGTGACGAAAAGAGTTAATATATGTCTGGTATACCTAAGATGAAGATTGCTTGAATACACGGTATAACGGTTTATATGAGGTCAAGTTTACTCATTTTTTAAATTCGATAATGGACCAAATTATTATTATTATCACTAGTAGTAGTAGTAGTAGTAGTAGTAGTAGTAGTAGTAGTAGTAGTAAGTAGTAAAAATCCTACATAAATTTCATTCAACATCCTGTACAACTACGAATTTTCTCACTACTTCTGAGTTGGAAAACTACAATAACCAAAATATTTGTGACACAAGAACTAGATAAGTCTCTCTCTCTCTCTCTCTCTCTCTCTCTCTCTCTCTCTCTCTCTCTCTCTCTCTCTCTCTCTCTCTCTCTCTCTCTCTCAAACACACACACACAGATATATCAGACAAAGAAAATATATAAATCACTCCCACAGGAGGGATACAACTAGGAAAAGGTGAGCAAAGCTCCTTGATAATACATTTGGTGTGCCAGATTAGGTTCACGTCATAAAGCGCTTGACTAAGTTCTCCGAAAAAGGGTCCAACAGTCCAAACTTTTCTTGAATCAAAAAGAAATTTTTAAAAAACCATGGAAATAAATTGCTTCTGACTCAAAAGAACTTTGCACTTTTGAAAGACTTCATCCCCCCCAAAACTACACAAGTCAGAAGGCTTAGCATTTCCACCTGTCAGAAATAACTTTCGGTGCCAAAGTTTGTAAAACTTCGCAAAGAAATACTTGGATCAAAACTTCAGGCTCAGATATCAACACTTGGCACTTGTTTCACAGATTTTCGTTAATCCTATCCCAGTCGTAAACCATAAAAAAAAAAAACTTAAAAGACTCAAATTCCTACTGATTTATTCATGTTACCCTGCAGCATTAAAACAAAAAGTTTAGGCACTTCAAAGTTCTTGCACTTGAGCTTAGGGCCTCTAAAAGTTCTCTCACCAAAAACTACATTTAATACCAAGATCTTCAACGGGAAGATATTCAGAAACTTTACAGTTAAATTTGTCTAAAACTTTCCAAGAAAAAAAATATACCTTCCAAAAGACTTACAAGCCCACACTGATTATCTTATTCATTTCTCAGACTAGCGTCACGACGACTATGGTCAACGATGCCAGAACTATATTCAGTTTATTATAAAACTTCAATACAGAGCAAACAAACAGACATCTACCTAAATATGGTAGAGATTATCACATTACTTTTCTACACATTAACATACTGGTCATTACACTAATAGAAATACGAGGTGCTTTCATTATCATTTCCATAGCAGTTCTAACTGAACCATTCGTATATATTTAGGGCTTAATCTTAAATACCCTCCCAAAATGGTGACCGTTTAATTTCCAATGCATTTGCTGTTAATATTGAAATAATGTCTGACTCGTGTAATTAAAATGAAAGGTAATATCACCCACACTCATACGTCTAATCTTCCACTCGACTGGTTTAGTCTTCATTATATACCATTCCAAAAACATACTATACCCCTAATCTCTGCTGCAAATTTCTAAGCATGCGTTTCTAGTAGAAGTATGCTGCCATATGTAGCTCCCTAAATCAACAACATTATACGGTCATATGATTATATATGGAAATAATCTAATTCCACGAACAGGCAACTTTTCAAAGAAAACAAAAGATGTAAAATAAACTTTTGGAAAAGTGTATGCTTTTGGAAAAATTTTGAAAATATGCTAAAAGGTCCCTACTGCGTTACTTGTAATAATAAAACACAAACACCCATATATATATATATACAAACACACACACATACATATATATATATACATATATATATATATATATATATATATATATATATATATATATATATACGTACATATGCACATATATATATATATATATATATATATATATATATATATATATATATATATATATATAATATATATATATATATATATATATATATATATAATATATATATTATATATATATATATATATATACATAATATATATATATATATATATAATATATATATATATATATATATATATATATATATATATATATATATATATATATCACACACACACGTGGAATAAACAACTCTTTAGGATGAGGAATTCCGAAATATCTGATATAACAGAACCGAGACATCTGTCACCGCTGGAAATGGGACAAAGCCATGACAAAGCGTTTAAGGTCCAGCAGCTACAAACAATGGGAAAGGAGAGGCCACAACTGATACTGGAGGTGACCTAGGCCTAAAAAAATCTAAAAAAAAAAAAGGCCTAATTGTTCGCCGTCATCCAATTTCACTTTGTAGTTAATTAAACTTTTCTCATTTTTTTTTCTGAATATTTTTTTTAGAGAGATTTAAGCCCACTTTTTTCTTGATAATGTTTATAACTAAAGCTACTCTTTTTCTTGATAATGTTTATAACTAAAACTACAGTTTTTCTTGATAATGTCTATAACTAAAACCACTCTTTTTCTTGATAATGTCTATAACTAAAGCTACTCTTTTTCTTGGTAATGTCTATAACTAAAGCTACTCTTTTTCTTGATAATGTCTATAACTAAAGCTACTCTTTTTCTTGGTAATGTCTATAACTAAAGCTACTCTTTTTCTTGATAATGTCTATAACTAAACCTACTCTTTTATTTGATAATGTCTACAACTTAAGCTACTCTTTTTCTTGATAATGTCTATAACTAAAGCTACTCTTCTTCTTGATAATGTTGATAACTTAAGCTACTCTTTTTCTTGATAATGTTGATAACTAAAGCTACTCTTTTTCTTGATAATGTTGATAACTAAAGCTACTCTTTTTCTTAATAATGTTGATAACTAAGCTACTCTTTTCCTTGATAATGTTGATAACTAAAGCTACCCTTTTTCTTGATAATGTTTATTTCTAAGAAAAAAGAAAAAAATGCAGTGAAACAGAATGACAGCCTACCTATCTTAGTTATCACCTAAAGTACCATATTTACTAAAATAAAAATAATAGATTTCTGGTATATTTTTTTTCCCTTTTAAACAGCAGATGAATTATATGAAGACTTCGTCACAGTCGTTTACCTCTTATACAGAAGAAGTATGCTGTAACACTTTTAGAAATATAATCAAAAACAGACAAATGAAAAAAGTATGTATGAAGCTGTTTCAGCTGTAATGACATTCCATTTAAAACTGACTGGAAGAATTAAATTCTCTTTCACAGCACACAACTAAACAGAACTCAAAGAAGAAGAAGAAGAAGAAGAAGAAGAAGAAGAAGAAGAAGAATTTCGGATGCACATCAGGATCAAGATTCTAATTCAGCTGAAAATCTGACATTTGCCAAAATTTATTTGAAATCCAACGAAAACTTTTCGAGATACCTCGCAGTTATCGCGAACCCAGTCCGACACCCACCCCAACCCCCAGGGGGAGGGATGGGGACCATATTAGGATTCTGAGCCATTTCAAAATGAATTGAACTTTTCTTGGGCCTACAGTCCACCATTCCACATAATTTCATTCGAGTGAGCTGACAGAAAAAAAAAAAAATAGTTTGTGGCGGTAAAGACAGTAATAATCTACAACTTTAAGTAATTGCTGTTCTAAATTAAGAAGAATGGGCAACGATAAAAACCTAACGCGTTTAATTCTTAAAAATCACAGCTACACACACACACACACACACAGAGGAGAGAGAGAGAGAGAGAGAGAGAGAGAGAGAGAGAGAGAGAGAGAGAGAGATTTAAACTTTCCTGGGGGTCTCGCTGCATCACATCGGAGTTTAAGAACCATTGATTATAATCGTGCAGATTTTTTAAACGGTTTCCAGGCGTGAAAACAAGTTGGGGAGGGTTTGGGGTCAGGGTGGGGTGATCTGGGGTGGGGGGGTTGAGATCGGACGAAAAGAGAGGGAGAGGAGAGGGAAAGAAAACACAAGTAGTTTCCCGGAAACAGTTCTTGAAGTTGGCGCATAAGAAGAAACCAATTATAAGTTTGGTTTATATTTCGAAGTTGCTTTAAAGATACGAAGCCGGAGAAGATAAGGCTGAGTAAAAAAAAAAAAAAAAAAAACAGTCTTGGAGTAATTTATTAGTTTTGAAGATAACGAAACGAAGTTGAAACTGATATATAAATATGAAATATTACTAAAAATTTATTGTAAACCTATAAAAAATAATAGGAAAATATTCATTTTAGAATTACCGACTAAGCTAAATTTAAAGCAATGAAATTAATAATTTAAAATGTTTCGATTTTGAAAATATTTTAAAGCAATGAAATGGATAAAATAGCAATAAAAGTTATCCACAAATACCCTTAGCATAAGATGATAAACCTAATAATAAAAATCGTATACCACTAACACAAATAAAGTTGATTTACAGCTATGAAATCTGATCAATCCATAAAATACAATTCTGAAATAAAACAGAATTCTTTCAAAGCAAGCCGTAAAAAATCATAATTCACCGTTAACTTATAAAAATTTGCTGTGTTAGTATTCCAGTGTTGATTCTAACATATTGCCTTTCCCAATGTACTAATACATTAACAATACATAAATAATAACTGAGTTTTTAAAGCCTCTTGCTCTATTTACGGTGCCAATAAGTTCCGGAATGGGAGAAGGAACTCTAATGACAGTATTTATAAAAAAAATGTATTCAGTGAAAACCTGTCAAGTAACTTATACATATAACTTAATCAAAGGACATTGAAAACGTTACTGATAATTAGTGGATTCAAAGGAGGGTTATGGGATTCACCGAATCCTTTAGCTTACGTATGAAGCCTAATTAGGCAATCTTTGCTCCTATTCAAGAATGAGAACGCATGTTGGAGAGAGAAAGAGAGTGAGTGAGTTTTATGCAAGTCTTTGCAAGACTTTTGTAAACTGTAAGGTGGGAGTTGTAATTGCTCTCTCTCTCTCTCTCTCTCTCTCTCTCTCTCTCTCTCTCTCTCTCTCTCTCTCTCTCTCATACACACAATACGAACAAACTGTCCATCATTAAATTATCTATCAAGAATTTTTTTCATTCATTTATGAAATTTATTTTTAAACCCATCCACAAATTTAACGTGAAATCATATTCAAAATTTCTCATTGAAAACAATCCAAGTGTCTGACGTGAAATCCTGCAATCATTTAAGAAAACGTTATCTGCTGTTCTCAAACCACAGAATACAAGATGTTCTATGTTGAGTTTTCGCAGTGGCACTAAGGCAATATAACTTGGCGTTAAACTATCGTACGTGCTGTTGAGTTCACGAAGAAAACACCATCTTTTGTATAAAAAAAAAAAAACACCGCGGGGGTAAAAATGCACCAGGCCTAAGCAGTCTTGATGAACAGCAAATACAGCCTCTGTTTACCCCCCACTGCAATCAACCTCACTTTCTTCCAATACCCGAGACGGGCTGAGTGACCTTGTTTACTGTTCCTAATCGCTATAATTCAAGAACTATGAACCTCCGTTAGACAGGTATCCAGTGTCTGCTTTTGTTTGCATGCCTCGGATGCATTACGGGTAAACAAACATTTGTTTACACGAACTACAAGGTCACGAGAAGAGCTCAGCCAATCGGTATGTTCCCTTTTTAATCTCGTGTCTTGGAAATACATGTCCATTTTGCGTGAAACGTTGTGTCACAGACATGTATGTTCGAATTTTTACAATATTTAATAACATCATTAAGAATAATACGGACGTGCATGTATTATTAATTTCCTTGTTTCCTTATTTATGTATTCGTTTGTTTTTTTGTTACTTTTGTGGTCTGTATGTGCGGTAAAACCCATTCGAAGCAAAAATCGTGGAAAAATAACATCTCTTACGTGATTTCTTTTTAGTCAAGGAAATTAAAAAAAAAACTATCAAAAAGCTTTCTTAAGGCAAATTTATCTTTTCCATCAAAGGAAATGAATCCAACTCGAAAAACGGAGCTATATAATATGGGAAATTTATTTAGCTTGCATGTTCAATCCTAGATAAAAGGTAAAAGTATGATAAACATAAAACTATATCATTCTGAAAAACTTACTTAACGTGCGTGTTTTTCCTTTCAATGGAATCTAAAACTACATCAGTAACCACAAAATAATTTTTATATAACATCAAAAATAACAATTTACAAGTAATGAATGACGTTGTATATCATTACTGCATATTTTATGAGTGGCGACTGAGTTACATAATAGGCAAAATAATGGACCGTCCCTGATGCCATCTAACGGACAATAAAGTTAATAAAAAATTCTACGTTCCCTTTGCGTGTGACCCTCTTCAGCTCTCCATAGCCTACTGCATTATTATTATTATTATTATTATTATTATTATTATTATTTATTATTATTATTATTATTATTATTATTATTCAGCATATGAAACCTATTCAAATGGAACAACCCCACAGAGGCCATTGATTTGAAATTCGAGCTGCCAAAGAATATGGTGTTCATTACAATGAAGTAAGAGGAAGTAAAGGGAAATACAGAAAGAAGAGATCCCACATATTAAAAAAGAAAAAAATTAAAATTAATAAATAGATAAAAAATATGTCAAAATGCAACGAGAATAGTATTAGGGTGGTAATGCATTGCATTTTCGCTTGAACTTCTGAAGCTCCAACTGCACGACATCCTCCGGGAGGCTGTTCCACAGTCCAACGGTGTGAGGAATAAAGGACCTCCGGAACTAAGAAGTTCGACAGCGAGAGCCCTAGCGTCCTTTCGCTAAAGAGGATTTAAGTAAAAGGACTTCAGTGTCAAGGTCAAAGTTGATTTAAAAAAATCATCTCCAACTGTCAAACTGGTATCTTTGACAAGTGTTGTTTCACTGTGTGTGTGTGTGTGTGTGTGTGTGTGTGTGTGTGTGTGTGTGTGTGTGAGTGTGTGTGAGAGAGAGAGAGAGAGAGAGAGAGAGAGAGAGAGAGAGAGAGAATTACTTCACGCAAATGATAGTACTTTATTATAATTTTTAAAGTGTCTAGCTTACTTTTGAATTAGTTAAAGTTACTCCAAAAGTATTCCTGATCATTTCAGATAATCACACAACTACTGAACCAATTTCTTTAATAATTCCTCACAGTAAATGACATTTTCGGTCATCTTTAGGATAGCATAAATATAAATACATATAATGAAAATCAAAAATTATTTAAGAAACAGAAAACACATGTATTTAGCAACAAAAATTAACAACAAAACTATAATACAGAATGAAATGATGAGATGCCGTTACCAAGATCTTGCCTGATTTCTTGCACTAAACTCATAAAAAATTAAGATGTAATGAAATAAACAAGATGAAATATTAAGAGCAACGTACGAAAAAACACAGAACTGACAAAATAGCAATAATCAAAGTGAAAAAGGCAACAGCAACAAAAAGCAAAATAAAAATGATAATAATAATAAAACCCTATCATCAGCAATAATGAATTGAAGGGGACGTCTGAAACATCCCGATCGATTTTAACCGATAAGCCTCGTGGGGGATGAGGGGTGGGACAGATAGATAGAGGGGGGGGGAGGCCTCGAGGGTGTTACGGATGTGATCACTAATCATTGCCAATTACTATGATGATTCTCTATGCACTTTTACGCACGTACACTTTTACACACATATACGCCATACAAATATAATTGTTATATATATATATATATATATATATATATATATATATATATATATATATATATATATATATATATATATATACTATATATATATATACAGTATTTATATATATACACATATATATATAGTGTATGTGCGTTGGCACGTGTATATGTGAACGTTGCTCTGTATCTGTCGTTACAAATTCTCGGAAGCGGCGAATCGAAACAAACGTGCAGTACTGACGCAGACAGAAAGGCCCAAAATTCCTGGTGCCATGAGGCTCAGCCAACCCACACGCGACTGCTGGAGTTGAGAGAGCAACGACCTCGTGGAAAAGTCCTCGCTAAAAAAAAAAATAATAATAATAATAAAAAAACTCAAGTTCTTTTCCAATAAAATGTCATATTTTAAACAAATTTTTCACTCTGCTTGCCTCTCCCGGGCCTCACTGTCGCTCATTGCCTCTACAGTTTAAAGGTTGGCTAGACTGCCGGCTGACTGCCTGCCTGACTCATGCAGAGTTGCCAGGCGCCACAATGACTGTGGAACAGAAATGTTACTACTTCATCGAGGGCGCCGCTACACTTACTGAACCGAGTGGTATTTGTTTAAGTGTGAATTTACGTTTTCGTTATTACTGGACTATATTTTTCTCCATTCAAATTTTCTCCCATCAAACCTGGGTGTTCTATTCTGTGGAAGCGAACTTTAGGGATTCAATGACCATGAAACTTGTAATATAAAAATGTTTTGCAGAGGATTTATGATATTAATTATAATCCTATTTCCTCGTCTTTCCATGTCTGTGCCTGGCAGCCATGCCACTGATTCCGTATGAAACACGGCGATGCTTTTGTTGATATCTTTTCCGTGATTTTGCTTCTTCATCATTCTACTGATACATTTATTACCTTTTCATTAACTTCCTCATTTATTCTTCAACATCTTTATTCCTTTCTTTCAAAGGGTGAGTGCAAGAAAGACGATCGAGCGGCATCACAGAAGAAGAAGCGCTGAGATCATTAAGGTGACATTTACTCTCACTTTAACAAAGCATTCCAAGGCTCCTCCGGCCGGCATCCCTTTCAATTTACCTCCACTTACCTCCGTTCGCAATAAAACAAGCGTCTCACAAACAATGGTAACCCTTACGCACAAACGTTGTTTCTTATTATGAAAGCTTTTCAGGTTTTAACACCGATGAGAGGCTAGTCAATCTCATTCCTTGATACGTTTTAGTGCAAGATGGATTCAAAACGAACTCAGAAGCAAATATAACTCTTTAAAAGTGCAAACCACTAGCCAGGAAATACACAGATCTAGCTGGTCTTTTACAACTTAACCTGAAGGTAAACCAAGGAGAAGCTCTTCCATCTTTTCCTTCACTCAATATAAAAAACTGATAATCCAATAAAAATTTTCTCATAATATTTTTTACTATCACTACAAAAATACAACTTTCACGACACAAATAGCGTAGTATGCACGACTGAATAATCACGATTAAAAACATGATGAATAACATCACGATAAATCAACATTCACAAACACAATGCACTAGTCACAACTTTAAACATGAAATCACGATCACAAGAGATAAAACAATAAGAATTCATGTAAAATCGGAACTTTCACAACACACTTAACGCACTACACAATATACTTGAGTAAACACAAACACGGAAACAAAATTCTTTCCGCAGCTAATATGAAAAAAAAAACATCAAACGATAAACACACAAAGGCGTGGCGAGAAATCATCTTTCACAAAAACATCAAGAAGACGCCCCCCAAAAATATATATGTATATACCTCTTCTTCCTGATCATGTGAGACTGGATTCCCATTTCGAAAGTGTGTTCCAACCCCATAGTAGACAATCGAATGACTGACTGGCAGACTGTGTCGGTTCGGACTCGTCTCTTTCTTTTTATTCCTGCTATAACAACGGACGAAAGGGGCTCGCACAGACACGTCTACATGACTCACACACACACACACACACACGCCGGTTTTCACGCTTTCCGATCGATACCTTCAACTTGCCAACATCGGAATTATGGGTGGGGTTAGTTTCCTACATATTACTGTAGACTCCCCTCGAAAAACCAAGAGGAAAAATAAACGAGGGGAAAAAGGGGGGGAAAGAAATTATGGGGGGACGCCAGAAAAGAGGGGAAACACTCAACATAAAAATGGCTGGAGGGTTAGTGAAGGAGAGAGAGAGAGAGAGAGAGAGAGAGAGAGAGAGAGAGAGAGAGAGAGAGAGAGAGAGAGACAAAGTAGCAAATGTTAGGCGCTAAGAACCAGACAGTGACTTCAGACAAGCCAGTGTACCTATCTATACAAACACATTATATAATATATATATACATAAACACACACATGTATACATCCGTAGGGTAATGGTTACGGACTGAGCTCCCACTGACAAAGTCTGTGGTTTGATCCCAACAGCCTGCCACCCCACCAATCGACCAACCTATAATGGGTATCAGTGTCGGATACTGTAAAGGAAAATACATGGGGCTAGCAACTTCATCTCTTCAAAGAATGGATGAAAACCGGGAGGCTCCAACTTCCAAAGGCAAAAGAGAAAAAAGATGTATGGTCTTTATATATGTAAATTTTTTTCATCAGTTATCTTCCTCCTCATTGGAGTCGGGCGGTACTAGAGAGAGAGAGAGAGAGAGAGAGAGAGAGAGAGAGAGAGAGAGAGTCGATGCACAATGCAGCGTATATTGGACGATAAGCTCCTGACGGTGTGACGTCACACGGACGATGACGTCATAATAGTAAAACGATATCGATCCAATTTTGGAAATTAAAGAAGAAATCTGCAACGGGGCAACTCGAAAGCACGTTCTGGTCAGACGTGATTTCGTGATTTCTCACTGTGATTTCCCGTTGATTTCGCTGCTCCTGGAGGGACGCCGAGGAACGGGCAAGGGACAATTTTATTTTTAAAGAACATTACCACTCGCAGCTGGTCTTTATTTTACTTTATTCAGTTCTTCAGCGCTGACACGTACCGGTTTTGGTGTTTTTGTTTAACTTTTCCCTTCTCTCTTTCTTTACACAAACAGACACGGACACAAGCATCCCACCCCAACACACACACACATATAAATATATATATATATATATATATATATATATATATATATATATATATATATATATATATATATATATATATATATATATATAATATATATATGTTTGTCTGGAGCAATTTTTCAATGAAAATTTCTTAACCCGGTATTTTCCTTTCACCCTACACCTCTCTCTCTCTCTCTCTCTCTCTCTCTCTCTCTCTCTCTCTCTCTCTCTCTCTCTCTCTCTCTCTACTGTTTTATTATGGAAAGTGAGTTAAAAAAAAATCTAATACTTGCTGTTCACATAAGAATAGCCTCCACATCAAACTACGGTAAACTCTAATCGACCCACTAATTACTTCTCACTCTCCCTTACTTCTGTATTTTTCGGGGGAAAGGGAAGGGGCTCAGATTATGCTAATGGTCCTTTTAAAATATCATCCATTTTGGTGACTTTTCGGTCTCACTGTGGTGACCCTGAAAGGGTTTATCAGCGGCCTGTTTACACTGACAACAATAATCGTTTCTAAACGTAGAGCTTCCTTTTCGTACCCCGTAAATAATATTAATGCCCGTTTCCTCGGTTAGGACAAAGTCTGGTGTGGTATGTCTCCGCTGCCTTGTAATTCTTCTGATCACAAGAAAGGGAAAAGGTGAGACCTTTTACATCACCTGGCTCGTAAAGGTTGAGCCATACACATTTAATCAATGGTGTGACAAAGGTCAAGCCATACATGACATCAGTGGACTGATACAGGTTAAATCAAACACTTAACATTACTGGCAAATGAGGAAATACGAGAACTTAGGAAGAAAAATTAAAAACATTGTTGAATAAAGAGAAGATTTTGAAATGACTGATGTCTGAGACACCTTGCTACAATATGACGTTCTGAATGGTTATTCTTTCTATACTTTATGGTCTTTATTTCTAGAATAAATATTTTTCATTTAAAAAGTTTTTAATTTTTTGTTCTTTTGACAGTAATAAAGGTATACTTCTAGTATATTTTTATTTCTATTAACTCTTTCCAGTATAGTTTTATTTCTATCAACTTCGCTCAAAATGTCTTAAAAAAAACAGAGGTTCGCTAAAAGAGACATCGTTCAATAGGAATCGCTTAAAATGCCATAATTTATTATATGCTCCTAATGGGTTCGCTCAATTTGACTTCGCTTGACTTGACCTCGCTCAAACGACTGGGCACGTTAGTACTTTCATGCAAAATGAAAGTGCTTTGGTCAGGACTTCGGGACATAACAAAAGGTCCCTACGATCTGGACTTCTGTTTGAGTCCTCGCTTATATTACCTTAATTCTCACGCTATTGGAACATAAGTGAAACAACATCGCCGCATTTTATATCAGAGTCTAATGCTAACGGCAGTCATTGAGGTTAAAAACGCTAGTGAAATAAGTGAGTAAAAACGAAGGAAAAAAAATACGAGCTTATGATGATGAGAGAGCTTTCGTTGGTTGAAATATTTACGGGAATGCTAACTAACTCATTACAAACAATTACATGATTAAAAATTACACAGCTGTTCTGTTTGCCCGAAAGCTGTTTTACCTTGATAACGTGAAAATTACATCCCGCGTAAATGCAAGGCCATTTGAAATTAAACCCATTTGTTCTCTTTTGCGCGACGCGTCAAAGTAATCCCACTACAGCTATATCAACTGACCCCCATCCCCCCCCCAACGAAATTTTCCTTTGTGAAGAGGTAATAAAACTCCGTGAAATATATGGAACCTAGTTTTTGTAATAGACCGATTCTGTATGCAATATAATGTAAATTAGTTGTAAAAAAACAAAAGGATCGGTATGAATGTTCACGGCGACCTAAGCACTATAAATTCGCTATAACGCACTACCTCGACGAATATGTTAATACAGTTGCATTTCCCAGCGAATTTATCAACAACTTTGATTAGCACCACCTCCTGCAGCTCGCGAATGGCATACATACAAAGCTGACGGGCATTCAATTAAAATGAATGCTGCTAACTCAAAGGACACTGATGACAAAAATAACTGTAACATACAGATAGATACTGCTTATGCCCCAACGTGCAAATACATATTCTCTCTTGACTTTCCACGCACAAAATTTTTTTTTTTTTCTTCGTTTTAACGTGCTTTTTTCCCATTTTTATATGGGGTAAGCACGATGCCTTCTTTTGAAGGACTTCGATTTGGCGGTGGGGTAGGCCGTAACCTCAATCGGCTGCCCTGCCTGACATCGATTAGACCCCGGTAACGAATGTGTACATGTATTGTACCAAATCCCCAGCTCCCTTTCTCCCAGCAGCGAGGAGAACTGGGCGGTTAGGTCGACAGTTCGAGACGTGTGAGGTGTCTGTTATGTCTTTAGAAGATGTTGGAGTGGCTTTGTTTATGTGTGTATTAGTCTGTAACACCCATTTGCTTTCAGCAAACCTATCCTTTGATTACATATGTAATCCCGGGGTGTCTACATGAAACCTAAATTCAAGCGAAGAAATGTTCTAGGAACGTAATTGTGTATGATGAAAAGTAATTAGAAAGGTTAAAGACTAACCACTTCATAAATTTCAGTCTCTGAAATTACATAATATTAAATAGATAATCACGATGGCACTATGTCAAGCTACGTCAAAGGTCATACTAATAAAAGCTGATAACGCTATAAAGCTTTGGCGTGGTTGCTACAGTATATATCAAATTTCGAATTACCCACAAAATTTTTAATCTTCCGTTTTCCTTAATATATTTCAGTGCGGAATTATTAAATACATTAGATGAATGTATGACATATATTCAAAGTTTATTTTGCGCTCAGAAAGGTTTCAGAGCTTTACCAAAATTGAGGAAATGTAGGTTCCGTTCGTCTGCCCATTTCTCTGTTAACTCGGTTATGGAAAATTAACGAACGAACTTTTTTACGATTTTCTCAGGATTTGCTGCTCTAAAAACAAAGGAATAAATTTTGGTGTGGACCCGATTCTGGATCCGGATTCTACAAGGTTTTTTTCTTTTTCTTTTTTTACTGTTCTCTGTCAATGGTGTGCAAGGAAATATAAATGACATAAATCATTTTGTTAACTTCGCTAGTTGCACTGGAGTTTTAAAATATCTGTAACTTCTACTGCACTATTTACCTACTCTCAGTGTATGTATGTACGTAGGTATGTATGAATATATATATATATATATATATATATATATATATATATATATATATATATATATATGTATGTGTGTGTGTGTGTGTATATATATATATATATATATATATATATATATATATATATATATATATATATATATATATATATTATATATATATATACATATATATATATAATAATATATACTATATACATATACAGTATATATATGTGTGTGCAAATATATAACATACATACACACACATATATACTGTATATATGTATATATATATATATATATATATATATATATATATATATATATATATATATATATATATATATATATATATATATATATATATATATATATATATATATATATAATCACTCAACAAGCCTATTTAAATTACACAATACATACAAACTTTGATCTTCAAGAAAATTAGGAAAATATTCAATAAAACACCTTAAATTTAAGAGCATTAGAAAATCTCAACATAACTTGCTCGAACAAGGTACAAATACGAAGTATTTTAAACGGAAGTCATAATATCAACGACAAGGAGCCGAAATAAAATAACATATTATTTTCTCCATCTATCAATAAACCAATTTATTTATCTTATTCATAAAAAATGAATAAAAAGTACAGATTCCGGAAAAAAAATCTGAATACATTATACCCCAAACTTTGTCGCATATTTATTCTTTAATTATAAAAAGAATAAATTCCGGCCCCCCAAAAAGGCCGATGCCATTATCGCTGAAACTTCATTCAAATTTAACCAATTAAATTAATAGAGTTATCGTGACTCTATTAATGACTAATAACCCGGCTCCCCTAAAATATGAAATAGCATTGGATATTTCCAATTTTTATTTTGATGAGGAGACTGGGGAGGGGGATGGGAGAGGGGCAAGGGGGCTAAATGTTGAAATATAAGTAGCGGTACTAAATAACAAAAACTTTCCAAATATAGAGGAAAAAGTTCTCGTGAAACTTAAAAACGTAAACATAAGTTACGTAACGTAAAAAAAAATATAAGTATCGATTATAACAGAGAAATAAATACCCAAACGTACTAAAATATATATAGAAAAAACTTGCTTATATATTTAAAAAATTCCTTATCAATACGCCTGATAATAGTTTTTCTAGTCCACAACCGAGTGGTAAATAGTAATAGTAACTATTCGTATTACGTAAGAAACTGGCAATAGCCTCGATACAATGAGCAGTGTCCCAAAGGAGGCAATGAGCTATCTCCCAAGAGAAGGAAGATCGTGGTTTATAGTTGTGAACCCTTTGGGGGAGGAGAAGCCTTGTGAATAGCTGATGAACGAACCTCTTCATATGAAACCAACGGCAATTAGTTTTGCTCCGGTTTGTTGTCGAGAAATAATGCTAAAAAACTGTGGTCGGTCTGAGTTATGTAAAAATTACTAAATGGCCAGGCATGGCATATACAATTCTATACCTAAAACTTCTCTGATATTATATATGTATACACACACACATATATATATAATTATATATATATGTATGTATGTAATGTATATAAACATATACATATATTTGCCCCTATGTACGTTATCGAGCGTAAAATGCAAGCAGAAAAAGTCACATAGAGGGCGCTATCACCTTCAACACCATAATCAACATTTAAAAATAAAAACTTGCAACAATCTTGAGAGTCTGGTGTGAGTTTTTATTTTTAAATGTTGGTTATGGTGTTGAAGTTCATAGCGCTCTCTATGTGACTTTTTCTGCTTGCACTTTACGCTCGATAACGCACATAGGGGCAAATATATGTATATATACATTACATACATACATATATATAATTATATATACATATGCCTGTCCAACAGGACAAGCATATAATTACACCAAATCAGAGTAACCTCAGTAAAATAACTTGAAAAATGCACAAGCAAGCGAGCAAGCAAATCTGCACGGCAGCTAAGTAACGATGCTTGGAGGAGCTTAAAACAGTTCGGACACTCTCTCTCTCTCTCTCTCTCTCTTTTTTCTTCAAGACTCGAAGATGAAACCAGAGGGTTTCGAAATACCTGGAACTTCCAAGAAAGTCATTTCGACTTTAATGGAAAATCGTGATCTACATTCCATTGCCGTCGCAGCCTTTAATTTAGAGATCAACCAACGGCTCCCGCGATGCTGCAAAATAAAATAAGCCAACGGGAAAAGTTTGGGATAAATCAAATACAAATTGTCTGAGAGAGAGAGAGAGAGAGAGAGAGAGAGAGAGAGAGAGAGAGAGAGAGAGAATCACGGTGAGAACGGTTTTTGTCTAAATAATAATAATCATTATTACTGACTACTAATACTGCTACTGCTTTCCTTCGCTTTATGACATTAAGTATTATTATTAATAATAACTACTATTACTAAGGCATTACTACTTCACGCACTCTATATCCAGCTAAAGGGATATTGTCTGCTATTAGCGAGCGATCTCGATGTTAACATGACCATAAGGGTAGTACCGCCAGTTTGCAGAATTATGGAAATTAACTTCTTGCACTTGGATTCAAAGGCTTTGTAGTGTCAAGCGCATCCAAAAAGCACGAAGAATTCGAGAAGTTAAGAGGGCCTTGTGGCTGTTACAATTACATAAGTATCTAGTAAAAAGTGACCAGCAGATTCTCTCTCTCTCTCTCTCTCTCTCTCTCTCTCTCTCTCTATCTATATATATATATATATATATATATATATATATATATATATATATATATATATATAATATATATATATATATATATATATATATATATAACATATATATATATATATATAATTATTATAAATTTATATATTTATATATATAAATTTATTCATATGCACTCATAAGCATACCTATTTCGTATTACGTTCTTAATATTTCAAGGGATAATTATCGCCCGTGTGATGTGCTGCGAGTAATGGCAACATATGGTACTAAGCTGTCACATGGCCTCAGCTATGTCGACTGTAATTATGCAGTGTTCTTGCTTCACTGAATAGTCCTCAGTTATGTCTACTGCAACTATGCATTGTTCTCGCTTCACTGAATAGTCCTCAGTTATGTCTATTGTAATTATGCATTGTTCTTGCTTCACTGAATAGTCCTCAGTTATGTCTACTGTAATTATGCATTGTTCTTGCTTCACCGAACTGTAATTATGCATTGTTCTTGCTTCGCTGAATAGTCTCAGCTATGTCTACTGCAACTATGTATTATTCTTGCTTCACTGAATAGTCTCAGTTATGTCTACTGCAATTATGTATTGTTCTTGCTTCACTGAATAGTCTCAGTAATGTCTAATGCAACTATGTACTGTTCTTGCTTCACTGAACAGTCCGGTTATGTCTACTGCAACTATGCATTGCTCTTGCTTCAGTGAATAGTCCTCAGTTATGTCTACTGCAACTATGTATTGTTACTTGCTTCAGTGAATAGTCAATAGGCTTTTAATCAAATATGTACTAAATACTATCCATTTTATTGGTTGTTTATGATTTAGAACGTTATACTTTTACGGCAACCGCAGGCTTTCTGTAGATTCGGCTTAAAAAGACAAGCCTATAGTGGGGCGAATAAGGAATTCCCGTCGAGACAAAAGTCTCATTATCAAAAAAGTATGGGCTTTCAAGAGCTTTCTCGAGTGAAAGTTTTCTAAAGTGAACCCAAGAATGAAAACTGACAAAAAAAAAAAATTGACTTTACATTTTTTCATGAAAATCTAATTTTTGTATGAAAACAAATGTGGCATAATTTTTGACTATTTAGAAGGCCAGCGATCACTTTAATGGTTAAATCTTAACCATCTACTTAGAATTATAGCGCTCCAGCTGCCATTGTAATAGGACAGTATGGAAAGCCAAAGCGGCATCTGCAATAAATGACATCCCTTGAGACCTTCAGATGTCACCTCCTCTATTTCAAAGGCCTTTGTTATACGAAGATCAAAACCCTTATTACAATCACGTTCGAACTGGACTTTCCACTGGAGGCTTTACTTATCAAGCCAGCTGACAGGGCTGAGAATGGCAACTGCTTCTATATTTAGAACATCAACCTAACCCCCACCTTCCCGGCCACCTCCACCTACCCAATTCCCCACAATGCCTCAAGGTTCTACCAATAGCATCCGATGTAACCCACCACGATACTCGCCCCTTATTCAATGACGTCAGATCTACGTCATCAATAATCAACATTTCTTTTCCAGCAGTCAAGTCCCTAGAGAGCAGCAACCCGCTCGCTACTCCTTCAGGAGGGAGGTTGGGGGAGGAGGGGGGGGTGTGGGAAGGATACGGAAACGCTGAATGACATCACCGAATTCCCCTTGGTTTAAATATTCACATCAGACAATTTTCCAACATACTGTCAAGACTTGGAATCCTTTTCCTTCTCTCTATTTTCCTGACGCTTATAGGATCTTCCAACCTTAACGAGCTGGGATTATCGCTTCCTACGGAGTTAAACCCCTACCTTTTGACCTTCTCCGAGGAGGTTTGAGCCCTCCCAAGGAGGTTAGAGCCTTGATCCTTCCCAAACACACGTTTTCTTGGGATTCTGGAATCTTAACGAATTTGTTATATATCCTTCGTTACTTTACCGTTAATGTACAAAAATAAATAAAACTAATCCATTTAATTTCTTTATCGACATATTTTTCTATCACATCTAATAACAAAATGATATAACCTAGCAGTTCTAGGTAAGATTTAAGGCATCTTGTTGGGATCTTCAGAACCTTGCTAATATGACCAGAAATGAGTCAAGTTTTTGTAAGTATTACTTTATTGCTATTAGTCATGTTGTTACAGTTAATGATGGTATTGCTGCTGTAGTCTTCAGACTGGCAAAATAAAAATAATAATAAAATTAATGTTACTGTGAGTCGAAACCCATGATATCCTCAGGAAAAACTACTGAAATTTCTCAATAATATATATATATATATATATATATATATATATATATATATATATATATATATATATGTATATGTGTGTGTGTGTGTGTGTATGTATTATATATATATATATATATATATATATATATATATATATATATATATATATATATATATACATTTCTCCACACACACACACACACACACACACACACACACACACACACACATATAATATATATATATATATATATATATATATATATATATATATATATATCTATATATATATATATATATATATATATATATATATATATATATATATATATATATATGTATATATATATCTCCGTAAATACAGATATAAATATAGACTGGAATGAACAATGTGCAACTCCACATTTTTAAAAATGCGAAATATTCAAAGCGAAGTCGCCAAAAAACAAAAAACAGCAACTTCTTCCTTTTTCCGTAAAAGAAACTCCAGGGTAAAAATTTGCCCAGAAGCTTCGTCCTTTCTGCATTTTAACATACTCTTAAGGTGCTCAAATCCCTCCCGGGGCGCGCGAGAAAAACACCCTAATCCTCTAAATGTGTCAATCCCCAAGCGAGGACTAAAGCTCTCTCTCTCTCTCTCTCTCTCTCTCTCTCTCTCTCTCTCTCTCTCTCTCTCTCTCTCAGTGAAATAAATGAAATTTGTCTTTTCGGTTTAATTTTGAATTTTACTACATACTATATAGGGATACGGCTATAGTAATGTTTCTGCGGTATTTAATAAACATACATGCATAAATAAAGCCATGTACGTGCACATATATTAAAGAATATATATCTATGTATATATATATATATATATATATATATATATATATATATATATATATACACGAGTATATATGTATGTATAACTGAATCACGAAATTATGGAACGTGACGAATATATAAATAAAGATAAAATCCCTTTCCCTCGTGGATTTTATCTTTATTTATATATGTATGTATATACTGTATATACATTAAATATTTCATTAAAAATTCACAAAATATGTTATTTTTACTTTTCTTCGATGATTTCCAGTATCAGAGAATGCACGATAGTATAGGGAATGGGACCAACATATTATATTACATCCAAAAATTAATTAACTAATTAATGATTTTTTAGTATAGATACCCTGACAAAGGGAATCCTTAAAAAAGGCAAAATCAGTCTGGATTAAAAAAAGGACGGCTTTGTGAACCAAGCAAAACGGAATATTTTAAATGGTAGTATTTAGCCTTGGACACTGGTCTTTCCAATACGAAGATTTTTCACCTGTGAGGGAACAGTACAAAAAAAACCTCAACGGAAAGCATCTATCTTGAAATAGCAGACTGGTGCTAAACAAAATCAGGTACCTCTCTCTCTCTCTCTCTCTCGTCTTTTTTTTTTTCCTCTTTGATCAGCTTCACAACTCAATTGCCCTTCCCCCCAAAAAACTAAACCAGTTTTTCCTCTCC
>NC_089742.1:41028012-41043012 GCF_040412425.1 Macrobrachium rosenbergii | reverse complement strand
CTCTCATTATAATAATTGCTATTTTAACTTTAGTTTTAAGGTTTATAATTTATTGCAGACTGATGATGTGCAAAGGATTGCACGAAACGTTTCTTAATAAAGAACCTGAAGACTTCTCGGTCTTATGGATCGCCTGATGATATATATATATATATATATATATATATATATATATATATATATATATATCACCTCACATGATGCTGCATTTGAAAGATGGACGAATCTATTACATATTGAGTTTCTTTTGTTCGCTGAATAACTTCAAACGATTTCTGAAGGTCAACACATTACCTTTCACTTTTACATATTATAGCTAAATGAAAATACCTCATTCATACATTTGTTTCATTTCTAACTAACCTGTCTGCAATACAGAAAACCATGTAACTCCTTCATTTGTTTTATCCATCACTAGTTTTTGCACTAAATGAAATATCATTTCATTCTTTAGCTTTCCTAGAGTTCATTAGAAGCTCTTTTTAAGTCATACATTAATTCATTCACTGCACAACTAAATTCTGCTGAGTAAAATTAATTTTATTTTTTTATTTCCCTTAGTCATCACGAACTCCTAATCGGTATAGAAAACATCGTTTTCAAATTATTTGTTTCATATACTACATACTTTTGATTGAAAACTAACCTCAGTTTCATCCATTCATCGCAAAATTTTGATCAATAAAAAATCACCCCTGGATTAATTCATCAACATCTTTCATTTATCAGTAAATTTAGGTGAACTTAAATCAATGACCTACCCGCATTCCAGCACACAATATCCTCATGCATGTGATCAAGTCATTAATAAATAAAACCCTAGCTACATTATGCACTCATAAATCATTAACGACAGGTACTGTTCATAAGTCGATAAAGATATCAGTACAGACGGCCAATGGCCTAAATTAATGATGATGGCAATTTCTGTAACCATGCAAAGATGGGAAACATCCATAGCAACATGTTAATTGTTCAGAAATCAACACAGATGGACATCGAGTGAGTTTTATCCTTACCTTCAAGCACATTTCAGTGCTTGGAAACTTGCTACAGGCCTTTAGGGGTCTGGCGTGAGCGGAGGTCATAGGTCACGAGATTCGAATGGGCAAGCCAATAAAAGCTTAAGGCATACTGAAATGAGTTAGGACTACAACAATCTCACTTGGCGATTCTGTTATAACAGAGAGAGAGCACTCTGTTATGACAGAGTTCTCTCTCTCTCTCTCTCTCTCTCTCTCTCTCTCTCTCTCTCTCTCTCTCTCTGATATACATTTATATATATGTATATATACAGTATATATATATAGAGATATATGTGTGTGTACATATATATATATATATATATAGATATATATATATATATATATATATATATATATATATATATATATATATATATATATATATATATATATATATATATATAATATGTGTGTATGTATGTATATAAATGTACGTGTTAAAATCTGAAAAAAAAAGAAATGCCCATAAACATGAAACAAAAATGGAAAACAGAAAAGCATTAAATTTAGGATAGTATCTCCACCCCTTGACGAACAATAAAGGGGTGGAGATACCACCCTTAATATAAAGCCTGTCCCTTCTTCCACTGGTTTTATATGTACATATATATGGGCATTTCCTTCTTCATAAATGCATATATACGTGTGCATGTGTTTAATACAACCTAAAATATAAAATTTTTTTAATTTAATTTATTATGAACATACTTAGTACAGCACTATAGTTAATGTGGTAATTCTGAAAATACTTAACCTTTTATTAATAGATTTCAGTAATCTAACACTTGATGGTGATGCTGATAATAATAATGATGATGATGAGGATGATAATGATGATGTTATCATTGCAATCATCCTCATCATGTAAACACACGCACTCGAATACCAAATCATATAAGCAAACTCAGACGTCTTAAAATAACATTTCTAAGAGAAAGCCGAGTCTGCTTAGAGACACAAGACAGCATTGATTTGGCAGCTCGCAGTGCTCATATACGCAAAGCGGATAAGAAAATCAATGTCAAAGAGAGAGAGAGAGAGAGAGAGAGAGAGAGAGAGAGAGAGAGAGAGAGAGAGAAATCAATACTGTATTAAATAATGAAATCGGCAACATTCTTAAAATTCAAAGAGACGAAAGTCCACCACTGTGACGCTATATATATATATATATATATATATATATATATATATATATATATATATATATATATATATATATATATATATATATATATTGTCATGAATTTAATTCAGTCCTTACTCGTCTCCTACCTACGGCAGATTTATCACTCGCCTCACGAAGTGGAAAGTAAATAAGGAAGACTAAAGGCTTCGGTTACAAAGATGATGGAGTGATATAGAAAGTCGTTATTGGAGGGAGAAGAGGAGAAAAATGAGAAAGAACCAACAAGAGTGATGAAAGCAGGACATGCAAGGGATGACAGAAAAAAAGGGACGATTTGTCAAGGATGGTGAGCATCAGCGTTAGTAATAGGTGTAAGGGAGGTAGGATATACACAGAAAATGACAAAAGGGAAATAGTTTAAAAATGCTGCAATTAAACTACAGAGATTTTACCATTGCCTGAATTTTCTTTTAATGGCGAAAAAAGCTGAAACACGCCCACACTTATATAATATACATATGTATATAAGTGTGTGTGTATGTATATGTATATATATATATATATATATATATATATATATATATATATTAACACACACACACACATACACACACACACATGGAATAAGCCGAAAGGCCATGCTCTGATCTAACATGCTTAAGCAGAAAAGAATGCACATAAATCCTATCAAAAATCCAAACACGAACATAATGGAGCAGAATTCAATCTAAACACAGAGAATTAATAAAAAAAATAAAAAAAAAAAAAAAAAAAAAAAAAAAAAAAAAAAAAAAAAAAAAATTGCATCAATCTAATGAAATTAATAAAAAAAATAACAAAAAATTGCATTCAACACTTCCTTAAAATAGGTTAATGTTAAAAAAAGAAAAGTTTCCGTGGGTAATTTTACCAGCAATCAATTTTCCCGCTAATTTCACCACCGTTTATTCGCCCCACTAATTTCATTGACGGGAAGATCTAGTGGGGAAAAAAATCCCACTGTTGTTGAAACTGAATCAGGGAACTGGGAAGTTGGGAGTTCTGTTAAAAATATATCAAGTACATTGGGAACTGGGAAATGTTTGCACTTTGAAAAAATAAAAGCAAAACAATGAACTAGGAATCCGGTTGAATCTACAAAAATTGAAGTAAACTAACGGGTAATTATAACATGGGATTTGTTAATTCTAATAGTGATTGGCCCAGAAGATCTAATTTACACATACGAACATCTTTAGAATGATAAAATGACGTAGATTCCTGAATTCGATCAATTTATTCATTTACAAAAGAATAAAAGGCAGTCAACAAAGCGCTTTCATCTGATAAAATCACCGCCAGGGATATTCCACAGTTGTTTACTTGATCCACAAAACCCCCCAACCGTTCTTTGCACGCGTTACTATTACAATAACAGCGAACGAGAGCAGAGCCTCCATATTTCTATATGTGACGTAGAGTTTTCATGACCCAATTTCGAACGAACCGAATTTCCAGAGCCTTGGTATTCAGCGTGAGAATGAACTAACAACCATAAAACCAGCCTTCCGGAAACGCAGAGCGGAGAGGCAAGCAACAGAAATAATCAGAAGCGCGGAGGCCATTTCCACCCCGCTAACTTTCTGCCTCCTCCGCCGTCGGATGCCAATATTCTAAAAGGTCTTGACATTAACACCAAACTTCTTAGTAACCCAGAGATTAGATTCATGCGGGTGGGGGCGCGGATATTGAGCCCGGCGATCCTGAGGATAGGGGGAGACGGAGGAGTATGGGGGGAGGAGGGGTATAAGGGAGGGTAGGTAGAGAAAGGGAGCGCAGCCGTTGTCCTATTCTCTACGAAGGATGTCGAGGCACGACCTTTCCAAAATGCCTAAATTGTTCCCAGAAGGAACAGGCAATGAAGTCTCTCTCTCTCTCTCTCTCATCATCATCTCAGAATTATTCTCCCCCCTCTCTCTCTCTCTCTCTCTCTCTCTCTCTCTCTCTCTCTCATCATCATCATCTCAGGACTGGTCTCTCTCTCTCTCTCTCTCTCTCTCTCTCTCTCTCTCTCTCTCTCAGGACCACTTTATCATTCAAAAGGGGGTACTGACTGTGATATTAAAGGAAGGGGGAGCGAAAGAGAGGAAAAATGGTAAAGTTAAACAAGAGGGGAACAAAGTAGATAAATCAAACTCAGATATACCGCGCCAAGGGGAATGCGCAATTTGCTGGGGGAGGGGGGAGCTGGGAGGGGAAGGGGAGGGGGGGAGGGGGAGGAGGGAAGAACCAATCGAAAAGGTATATTACTTAGCTCTCTATGTCTTAACAAGGTATCACAATGTTTTCCTTCTTTCTCTCCACAACGCATCTGGTCTTGGAAGCAAAACATATATATAAAAAATAAACATTTGCATCTCGGTAAAGAACAGGTGTTTCCTTCAAAAGGATATTCCAGAGTGGGAATTAATAAAAGTATTATCTTAAAAATCTGTTATCTAAACTGTTATCTAAACTTACTCGTAGGTAATCAATTACAAATTATATTTCTAAAACAAGCCTTCCCCCTTCCCTTAACAATTCCAAAGATCATATTCACGGGTAAAGTATTCGCTGTTTATTTCTAGATAACATATCTTCCTTAAAAGCAAGCTTTAAAAAGCCCATCGATACGTAAATCTAAAAAAACCATCATTACCAAAATCTATAAAAAGGTCAATAATACCCGTTTAAAAAATTGACTTTTCCCCGCCCCATCTTTCTCAGTCCATATTCTTTGCATCATTTTGATTACAACACATCATTGTTTTCAAACAAATTGAAGCAGTCATCATTATGTACTACTAAGAAAGTTTTTTCTCTACTTAATTTCTAAAAAAAAAATTTCCTTAAAATAATATGAAAGGCCAATCACTATTCCGAAGAAATATATGGTTTGTATTCATTCGTTGAACTCATTCATTTGCTACTACCATCGTTGTTTCACCATCCTCACATAGGCTACCGTTATATTGTTCGAAAGAACTTTGCAATTTAATATCCTATTTTATACTGTTCTATACAAATACAGGAACAATTTGAATAAGAATAAACATACAAGTATTTTTTATGCTGATTCTTCTAAAAACAAATCACTGCTGCTCCTTGGTTCGAAGTGTACCCTTCGACATAATGTCTTTGAAATCAATCAATACCGCTTTTGAGACTTCTTGGAAATAGACAGTTACACAAATACAAGAGTACAATGAAAAAACCTGCATCCAAAAGTAAAGGTTTACTATATAAAGGGACTGTAATAAGCACTCCTTTCAGTTCATCTGTGAAAATAAAAGAAACAGAAATTGCCATTTTTATCCTGAAACAGAAACACGTGACCATGACGTCACAATCTGAGACCTTCGATGGAAGCCGTCCACGAAAGGGAGCTCTATTAAAAAACCAGCTACGACAGAAGGATATTGAAATGAAAGAAACCCTCCATTTCAATAACAAAAGGCTGCCTTTGAGCCTCTAGTATTACCGGAATGGAGAAATAAACCCACGAACGAGTAGGCTGATGTTATACTGGAAGGAAAATGGGAGAATAAGACGAGAAGGCTTGCTATGAAAGAAGACAATTGAAATGAAATACTACTGACAGTCCAACAGCAAAAGTTCTTTAGACTGCAGCAATAGTATGAAAGTAATAAAATAAAGAATGGTTCGGCTCATGTTCCAAAGGAGAGAAAGAAGAAAGAAGAATAAGAGTCAGAGTAATGTGGTGCTTTACCTATTTCACTTAAAAGTGCTACTTTACCTACTTCACGAGTGAACGTAATACTGGAAAAATAATAGAAACAAGGGCACAATAGAATGCCATTAAAGGGAATTTAGTCGGTACTGCCATCTAAAGGAATTCTGCATATACAGCATTAATGCTTCAGCATTTAAAATTTACCTGTATGCTTTCTAAAGACTCAGAAATGTATACCCGTGAAAACTCCTACACATTTTTAAAACGGGAGGGAAAATGTTACACAGAGCTACATTAATAAGCTACATTAATATTAATAATAATAACAACAACAATAGTGTACATATGACAAAGATAATGAATTTACCATCCAATAAACATTTTAGATCTAATTTACATTTTAAAATTTCTATCACCGCTTTGCCAAGAATATAGCAGTTGAAAATAACAGTAACTGATACAGTTGTCAAAAATAGGTAATAATTGATCAAACTGTCATCAATACACCAACAAACAATGAGAGGGACGAATATCTGCTTTGAGAGAAAATATTAAAACAATTCATTACTCAACCACATTCAAAACTAAGTACCCGGCATGAAAAGAGCAAACGTTTGGAATACAATATAGAGTTTAGGTCAAAGGCCAAGCACCGAGAACATTGAGGTCATTCAGCGCTGGAAAGGAAACTGACATTAGGTAGGTTTGAAAGGTGTAACAGGAGGAAAACCTCGCAGTTGCCATATATGAAATAATCGTTTGGAGAGGGTGGATAGCAAGATGGAAGAAATATAATGGGAATGTAGGTACAGTAAAAGTAATGAGAGGCGTTGCGGCTACGGGCCGGAGGGACGTTGCAAAGAACCTTTAGTAATGCGTACAGTGCATCGCGTGAGTTTGCCAACAAAAATATGCAATCAGGCTTTCAAAAAACGACACAATTAAACTATAACCATTCAATGGAATAGTTGCTAATGTCAAACGCACCTTTCAATGGCGCATAAATGTCACTGTCGGTGCAAATGACAAAATCTGATCGCTGAAGCGAGGCAATAAATTACCATCCCAATGATAATTTCGTAAGGCGAAAGTTCAAGTGGTATTTCAGGTTAGCATAACTAAAAGGAACTCATACTTGTATAAATACATACTTAATAGCACCAGAGAGGAGGGGGCCTATTACGGGTGTGGGTCCATCTTAAAGTTTAACTAGATCTAGGAAATGTACTTTAAATCTATTTACAACTTACCAAGACATTTTACGGGCTAACAAATGGGCCTGTGTGATTACATGGCCTCCCATCAAAATTTGTTGACAGAAGTAATAAAATAAAGGTAAAAGGTCTTTTCTAGCTTCTAAATCCTGCCTTCCATTTAATTGGCGCCTTTATTTTTTTTTTTACCTTTTTCTTCAGCTTGGATTAGCTAAGGGCAATTACGTTGGTCTTTTCCCATAAAAAAGTTCCAAATATCTATACCTTAAGAAACTCAAGTCCTTAATATAAAGCTACGTTATAAAAAGAGGTGTCAAGTACCTCCGAAAAAGACATTTGCCAATTATTATAAGCAAATATAATGGAAAAAATTCTATAAAGCGATTATGACAGCTGCAGGGTATTCCCTCCAAATCAGAGAACACTATCAGTATTACCTCCAAATCTAAACGTAAATAAAAGAAAAATGGCTCTATGACAAACCCCATGTATTTCATCATCAAAAAGTAAAGACTGAAGGTATGTTCCCTTTAACTGCCACTAAAGACTATAACAGTTTCCCTTCAAATACAAAAATATCTTCATGAACGCTGTTTATATACTGAAAGTTTATGGCCGCAAATGTGCCTATATGACTGTAAGCACTGAGTAACCTGTTCAATATTATAAAGTAGTTTTAGTACAAAGTCGTGACAAACCTATTAATATACTGGTAAGTACTTAAATTAAACTTGACTTCGTCGTTTCATTTTTCATTTCATCAACATGAACATCCAAAAGAAATATTCCCATAAATAGCAACCTGACATATAAATCTGTCCCTCGCCGAATAATCAATGCTAACGGCCAGAAGATCATCTAACAAATAAGACATCCCAAATCTCAAGTTGAATAATAACAAAACAATGGCACTAGATGTCTCTTGTTGAATGACAGCGTACCACTTACACTGACACATTCAAAGAGAGAGAGAGAGAGAGAGAGAGAGAGAGAGAGAGAGAGAGAGAGAGAGAGGCTATTTCAAATAATAGACAAGAATGCATATTATTATTATTATTATTATTATTATTATTATTATTATTATTATTATTATTATTATTATTATTATTATTATTATTATTACTGTACAAAATGGTCATTCACAAGGAAGAAGCGTCTAAGGCCTTCCATTTGCAAAGCAAGCTTTCACAGAATACAATACGAGTAATAAAAAAAAACATTAAATAACGCATATGTAAAAGAGTACATTAACAAACAAACAAATAACAAACAAATGTTTACATAAATAAACAGCAACACAAGTCGGAACGACTAAAGCAAAGCTGCAAGACACTTTAAAATAGTAATACAGCTCTCAGTGAACTGTTGAACATCGACATCAATAACACTGCCGGAGAAACCGTTCCACATTTCACAGTGAAGAGGATAAAAGATTTCTGGTCCTGGGTAGTGTGGCAAATGTGGATGTGGATGATGATGATGATGATGGTGATGATGATGATGATGATGATGATGATGATGATGATGCTCTCCAAAGCGAATATCAAGCGCTATTTCTTCCGGCGCAGCGAAATAAACGCGCTAATGGACGTTCCTTCTTGAAAATAAATCTTCTGGAAGACGGCCAGACAGGATAGTATTCGACGATGGGCTAATTCGACTTACTTACACTTCGAGCGATCTTTTTTTCTAAGGGATAGGGATCTGATGAGCTGCTCACATCCACAGAGGGAGACATTATTCCAATTATGGTAAAATGAAAAAATAAAAAAAGAATTGAGGCATATTCTATTTTTAGGATTGAAGCATATTCTATTTTCACAGTCATCTCTGTCGGTTCAAGAAGCCGTGCAAAAAAAAAATACTTTTCCAGCTGCATTATCTGACATATTACTTTAGATCTGTGAAAAGAGAAAACATTTGAAATCGTAAGTATATGCAGAATCATTAAGTAAGGCGTTACTTAGGATCCAGCCAGTCATGGAACGGGAGAACGGTCCGAGATCGGCTAACTGATAAAGTTCTATTTTACCAGCGATCAGCCCCATAACCCTCTGAATGCTCCACTATTAAAGTTAGCAGCAAATTAGTTTTGCATTTTGGGGGAGCAAATGACTGCAACAAGGGTAGCACCATCGGTAAACTGTACTATCTCTCAACAATAATACCACGAGAGAGAGAGAGAGAGAGAGAGAGAGAGAGAGAGAGAGAGAGAGAGAGAGAGAGAGAGAGAGAGAGAGAGAGAGGCTGCAGTTGTTACTATAACACCGAAAATACGTACCATGAACATTATAGCTAGGACACTTTTTCCATAATGTGTCTATAAAATAGCTAGGGAGTTTTCCCAACAGTAGAGGAAATTTTAAATAACACGCTAAGGATATCATTATAGTAATCCGAACACCAGAGTAGCACAGCTAGTCTCAGGGTACGGTAACATTTTCTTTTTTAACTTGTTAAAGTATATTTCACTTTTCTCATCCTTTTTATGTATGGAGAAGGTGGGGCAATTTACGAAACCTATCACTCTGACAGCAAAGGAAGACAAACTTATTTTATTTTATACAGACTGATATAACTTTTACGTAAGTTAAAACTTTCACTAAGGGAGCTATGTTATTTCTGTAAATGTCACTTATTTAAATTTACTTTTAAATTGCAAAACTGTAATGCCACTTGCAAACGAACAAGGAAATTTCACTTCCCTCATTATTTCAAGAATAACCTAATAGTAAAATAAAATCCCATCTATATCACATTTCATAAAACTCATACATGTTTTTCTTGCCACATTTCCTAACTATTATCCTCCTTGAGCCTGGCTTTATAATGGAAAGAATAAAAATATGACGATAATAATGGCAATCCCGAAGACAACTGGAGGGTTTTTCACAATCCTGAGTGTCATTCCATTCGCGGTTAACTTTTTCCAGTGCTCTCCCGCGTCACTTACATCACTCGGCGGAAGGACCCTCCCGAAAATTGGATTATTGGTAAGAACGGAAAATAATATATTTTTTTCAAGGTCACAGCAGGACCGTCAAGACGACTCTTCAAAGACGCAAGCGTCTTGGCAGAGCTAAAGGAATCTAATTCTAAACACATTTTACATTTGTTTTTTACTTTTGTTAAGATTCCGATGGACTTAGGTACACACGTGCTCTTGCTCCTGAGAGCAGCTCCCCCCCTCCCCACCCCACAAAAAAAAAATAAATTAAAGCTTGGACTAAATTCGATACAGAACAAGTAATGTAGCTGGTAGTACTATAACAGAGAGAGAGAGAGAGAGAGAGAGAGAGAGAGAGAGAGAGAGAGGTATAACATCTAATCCGTTTAGCAGTAAAACCGTGTGCCTAAATAAGAGAAGATTTAACACTTAAACCAAAATTCAAACCCTAGAGGCAAAAGTAGAAAGAGGGAATATGACTTCTCCATCATGAAAAAAAAAATCCTCCCAATCTCTGTCTCTCCCCTCCACAGCGTCTACTACCCTGCAAGACGCAATAAGCAAGAGTATATAAGCTCGAGGGTCACATAGCCCAAGGGCCACGTGGCCCTCGCCCAATGACGAGGGGCAGCGGCAGGAATCCACATAGCTGGAATATCTCCGAACGGCAGCAAGGACGGACCCCTCTGTTTCCAAGCAGCTGAACCCGGCTTCCCCCTCTTTCCCAGAAATCTCGATCTGAGGGCATACGTACGTATGCATAATTGTGGCCAGACGTGTCATAGACAGGAAAAAATATAAAGATATCCTCTCTCTCTCTCTCTCTCTCTCTCTCTCTCTCTCTCTCTATATATATATATATATATATATATATATATATATATATATATATATATATATAAATTATATATATTCACTTTGATCAATTCTTTTTCTCTCCTGTTAATAAATTCCATTATCAGATGTTCTATTCTTGAATATATATATATATATATATATATATATATATATATATATATATATATATATATATATATATATATATATATATATATATATATATGTGTATATATATATATATATATATATATATATATATATATTTACTAGGATATATTCATTTCCTCCATTTGTCAAAAATTTCAATTATTTGATCTCTATTTTTGCTGTGTGGAGATATTTGTATCTGATCTCTTTATTTTTGCTGTGTGGAGATATTTGTATCTGATCTCTCTATTTTTGCTGTGTGGAGACATTTGTATCTGATCTCTCTATTTTTTGCTGTGTGGAGACATTTGTAGATATATTTTTATTAAACCTTGATTTTTTGGCAGCCATTGCCAGCTTCAAAAAAAAAAAAAAAAAAACTATCAACATTGTCCTTAAAGAACCTACTTCAAGAACAACTGACTGAAGGGCAATATCAAAACATGTTATGGAACTAGAAATGAATAGAATAACTCGAACCCAAATGCATCGTTTCCAATTATTCAGACTGAGATGGTATTCTTTCGGGTACCCTTAACCGATGAACGAAAAATATTTTCAGTCATATCAATCTGTATTAAGAGAACGTAAAATACAGTCAGCTATTTTATGTCCTCTAAATAATGGATAAAAGATACTTTAAAAGGTGGATAAAAGCCTTTAAGGTGAACTGAGAAAACGTAACTTCACTTATTTCAATGGAAAAAAAATCTCAGGCTTTCCATGTCAAAAGGTACAACTATAAAAAAATAAAATGAATACGGAAGCTCAAAAGGGAAACGCAGGCTGTACATATGTCTTTTAACACGCACCCATATACATTTCCAACTCAAGGTAAAAATAACTCAGCACCCAAAAGATATGAGAGAGAGAGAGAGAGAGAGAGAGAGAGAGAGAGAGAGAGAGAGAGAGAGAGAGAGAGAGAGAGAGCATTTTCATATGTCTTTAATTTTATCTTTACATGGTGTGTGGTGTGTGTGTGTGTGTGTGTGTGTGTGTGTGTGTGTGTGTGTGTGTGTGAGAGAGAGAGAGAGAGAGAGAGAGAGAGAGAGAGAGAGAGAGAGAGAGAGTGCTAAAAATCCTGATCCAAGTACTCAATGAATTTTGCTAAGACAATCCTAACCATCGCATTAACAATTCCACACAGAAAAGACTCCTGCAAGCACTAACGTAGGACCCTCCCTCACTCCCTCCCTCGTCTGTACTTACGGAGAGGGACTGGCAAGAATAAGATTAGTCGGATGAAAAGCCTAATAACTGCACACGAGTGAAAATGAAGAGAAAGAGAGAGAGAGAGAGAGCGAGGTGCTTCCAAACCACTGACCTAATTGTACTCCCAGAAGGAATCTTGAAGGAAGTTCCAAAGATAAGTCGGAATTATGTTGATACTGGCGCTGGGGGGAAAATTGCCTGTCAACCGCCCAGAAACGGAAAATTTAACCAAATTTGCTCGCGAAATGTTTCTCCCTCGCTGCGTTTATCTGGAGTATTACATATTTGCTTGTTTACTGTTATTGTTTTCCATTATCCACGAGGTCTTGCAGCATTAGCTGTGGTTACGATATCGTTTAATGCAGGCAGAACGGGGTCCGGAATTTCTTTTTCCCAGATAAAAAAGCAAATTCCCTCAAGGCATAACAGATAAAAAACGAGCATGCATTACGGTTATTCTTTTCTGTTACGTCTCCAATGAGATTAACAAAACGAAAAAGAAGAGTAATATTTTGCGTTTATGACATCCCAGGATAAAGTAGCAAAAAGATACTGAAGGGTAATATATTTTATAACAGGAAAGCAAGTGTACACTATAAACACTGTGAGGGCAATACACTACAACACTGCATGAATGCAAGTATCAATAATATAAGGAAAAAGGCTTAAATAATTATAAGAAAACTCTTGTATATTTCAATTACGGAAAAAGAAGTATCGTTTCAGGTAAAAATAAGCTAGTAATTCTTTAAGAAAGAAAACGTCTATTATCTTTCAAATGGGAGAAACACTTGTATCATCCCGACTCCACGAAGAGAAAAATTTCATATCTCTCGAAGGCTAGAAAAACTTTGATTAATTCAGATAAAATAAACCTTTCGTGCTATTCAAAGCTGAGGAAAAATATTCATTCAAAAACGAGGAAAAACGAATATGGGAAAAACCTGACAAAATTATAACCCGAAATCAATGAAAGACTAGGAAAGGCAGGCATCAAATTTAAGGAAAAATATGGTTCCATACGAATATGAAAACTTGATAAAATTAAACCTGATATCAAACGAATAAGAGAAAAACCACATATCATCGAATCTAGTGTTTATTGACTTACAGGAAAATCCAGATATCACAGGAGTATGAGAAAATCCTGGAATAAAACCTGGTGGCACTGAAAGACGTAAAAACCTGGCAGCACTAAATACAGCTTGAGAAAATCCTGAGTGATGAGAGGAAACTGGAATTTTATAACAAGCAAAATGGCAACGTTAACGTCAACACAACAATAATAAATGGACTAAAGAAACAAAATAAAAACGCTTAAACGTTTCGTACCAACGAACAACGATAATCCCGGTGATACAGGGCAAGACGGAGGAAGAAACGACGCAAAAGAAAAAAAAAACACAATAAGTGGAATTATGAAATCGCATTCCGCTAGAAACAAACGAGGATCTGCGTAATCATAAACAAGATGTGTAAAGGGAAAGCACAAAAAGTAGAGGATAACTATGAAGATAATCCCGAAAAAGACCAGTGTGAAAAACACACACACACGCACACACAACCGCACAAAATCATGGCTAACTGTCGGAACAGTGCCAGAGCGAGTGTAACTGGGCAACCGCGGCAAGGTTACTAATATGATCCGTCCGGGAATTTCCCTCTTTTTTTTTTTTTCAACAAAAACTTTCGCCAAAATTGCTTCCCCCCTTTCATTATAAACTAGCGACGTCATAAAATCACGAGAGACGTAAAACTTCAACAAAATTTCACGGAAGAAAAACTTCCTCACGGTCGTCGTAAGTTAAAACGGTCGGATACCGGAATATATACAGACAGCGAAATTACGATGGAAGTTGAAATGTTCAGAGAGAGAGAGAGAGAGAGAGAGAGAGAGAGAGAGAGAGGGTTCGAATCCTGCTACGTATGGTGGAAGATTCTTCATTTATTCTTCTTGCATTGATTAGATAAAAAAAAAAAAAATCGAGGGAGCTGATATCACCGAGACTTCCAAAAATAGATATATATCCTGTTAAAGTGATCTGTGTAAAATATACCCGAGGTATAGTGAATAGGATATTAAACGATATTTGTGGCTTAACATTTGTGAATAAAAATAAGCCACAGTGTATGAATGTTAAGCCACAAATATCGTTTAATATCCTATTCACTATGCCTTGGGCATATTTTACACAGATCACTTTTACAGGATGTGTATATGTATATTTATATACATATATATACACATATACAATAATATAATATAAATATATATATATATATATGTGTGTGTGTGTGTGTGTGTGTGGGTGCGCGTGTATGTGTGCGTGTGTGTAATATATAAAAGTGTATATATATATATATATATATATATATATATATATATATATGTATATATATATATATATATATATATATACTACAATATACATATGTGTGTGCTGTATATATATACATACAGTGTGTACATATATATATATATATATACGGTATATAAATATGCACACACACACACACCAACATATGCGTATAACAAAAGTCTCTAGTTCAGTCCATCTGACACAGACAACATATGCTTCCTTTCTCTGGGTTCGAAAGTGATCCATAATTGCAGGGCGGAAATCCAATTCACTGGCGAAACAGAGTATCAAACAGCAATGGGCGTTTGTTTGCCATCATTCGGCAAATGCGCAGAGAAAGAGTAAGAAAGAGAACGAGGAACAACGGCCAAAATGCTCACACACACACACACACACACATACACATACACACAGCGA
>NC_089742.1:41018012-41023012 GCF_040412425.1 Macrobrachium rosenbergii | reverse complement strand
CGTTCAAACTCGCCGGGTGCTCACTTCATCTTGCAAATTAGAAGGAATAAAGTTAATAAACCTATATTTCTAGGTATTCCATATACAAACGAAGTTAAATTTCGTAACTAATCAAGAAATATGCATTCAACATTAATGATTTCATTAGTTACCTCTGCCACAACATATATTCATCACTTTTATTTTTTTCAAGATATTTTGCCCACAAGATATCTTGGAAAGTTATTGATTTTGAAATTTTACGAACACAAGTTTTTTCTAAAAAAAAAAATATTGTTTAGTTTCAATTCATTTGAGGTTGTACCATGGAGAAGAAGTACAGTTCGTTCTCGTCAAACAAAATTCTCTCTCTCTCTCTCTCTCTCTCTCTCTCTCTCTCTCTCTCTCTCTCTCTCTCTCTCTCTCCAGTAATTCTGGAGGGTAAATACGAAAACTAAAAAAGAATTTCGATGAACAAAAACTCATCTGAATAATATGTCACAGACAATTAATCTTAAAATTTTTAGCAAGCATTCTTCATATGGCATAAAAATCAAAATCAAATAAATGGGCCTCTTTCCAGATAAACAAGAGAGAGAGAGAGAGAGAGAGAGGTTTTTTTTAGTCTGTACACAGAATACTCTAGATGATCCATGAACAACCAGCAATATTTACAAAAGTATAATGCAACTAAGTACAATGCTGGTGGAACACAGCAATGAAATGGGCGGAGTACCTGCAAAATTTACGGCTTTCTCTGCGCGGCTGGAACAAGGAGCCCACATGTTAACATGGATTCCGAACAGCCATTCATCAAAGTGCCCAACACGAAATTCGCACGATGCCAAAAACCTCGCATACTGTTATACTGGAATGCAAATCTGACTCCTCCGATGTTAGATTTAAATGCTAACCAATATGTCGATTTGGCAGGACTTGTTTACAAGTTGTTATTTGGTAATAACTTATATAATTGGTTTTTATTTTGCTATTTTACTTGTTTATTTGTTATTTTACTAGTTTATCTGTTGCCTTTTAATGTGTTTAAAAGGAAGCAATATATTGGAACAGAGTGGGTCTTAAAGGACGGTCGCTAATGAGATTTGAAACTTGCAAGACCTGATGGGGGTCTGATGCAAGCGGCAGAGGGTCCAAATTAACGAGAAAATCACAGTTTTCAATAGCTATAAAAATGAAATAATAAATAACAGAACAAAAATAAACACTAACATCTGAAGTAACCATTACCCCAGAAGGAAGCACGCAGCCGTTTTTGAAGAGTTCCCTAAGTACCGAATTTTTATGGAATTCGTTCCAGGTTTTCCAGCACACCACTCCCATTGAAGTCCGGTCTCTTGAGGGTCAAAGAAATGGGAACAAAAAGAAGAGTCTCTTTTTCTGTTTTCCAGTTCGTTCGAGAGGAGAGAAAGAAAAAGTTCTTTAATATAACGACGCAAAGGACGGAACGAATTCGACGAGTCGAGGTAATTCGTGGTGAAGGCAGCAATAAAATGCGACTGGAGAAAGCAAATCACAAAGCGAGAGATCTTTTTCTAGCTCTGCAATGAAGGTTTACCGAGAAAGCAAATCACATGACGAGAGATCTTTTTCTAGCTCTGCCATGAAGGTTTGCAGAGAAAGCAAATAAACATGACGAGAGATCTTTTTCTAGCTCTGCCATGAAGGTTTACAGAGAAAGCAAATCACATGACGAAAGATCTTTTTCTAGCTTTGACATGAAGGTTTACAGAGAAACCAAATCACATGAAGAGATATCTTTGTTTAGCTCCGCCATGAAGGTTTACAGAGAAAGCAAATCATGACGAGAGATCTTTTTCTAGCTCTGACATGAAGGTTTACAGAGAAAGCAAATCACATGACGATATATCTTTTTCTAGCTCCGCCATGAAGGTTTACAGAGAAAGCAAATCATTACGAGAGATCTTTTTCTAACTCTGACATAAAAGTTTACAGAGAAAGCAAATCATGACGAGAGATCTTTTTCTAGCTCTGACATGAAGGTTTACAGAGAAAGCAAATCATGACGAGAGATCTTTTTCTAGCTCTGCCATGAAGGTTTACAGAGAAAGCAAATCACATGACGAAATATCTTTTTTTCGCTCTGCCATGAAGAAAGCAAATCACATGACGAAAGACCTTTTTCTAGCTTTGACATGAAGGTTTACAGAGAAAGCAAATCACATGACGATATATCTTTTTCTAGCTCTGCCATGAAGGTTTACAGAGAAAGCAAATCATGACGAGAGATCTTTTTCTAGCTCTGACATGAAGGTTTACAGAGAAAGCAAATCATGACGAGAGATCTTTTTCTAGCTCTGCCATGAAGGTTTACAGAGAAAACAAATCAAATGACGAAAGATCTTTTTTTCGCTCTGCCATGAAGGTTTACAGAGAAAGCAAATCACATGACGAGATATCTTTTTCTAGCTCTGCCATGAAGGTTTACAGAGAAAGTAAATCATGACGAGAGATCTTTCTCTAGCTCTGCCATGAAGGTTTACAGAGAAAGCAAATCATGACGAGAGATCTTTTTCTAGCTCTGCCATGAAGGTTTACAGAAAAAGCAAATAATTTAAATAATGAGATACCTTTTTCTAACTCTGCCATGGAAGTTTACATAGCTATACCTTTCCCATACACGGATAAAAAAAAAAAGAATTTAGCAAAGGGTCCATAGCCCTGCCCTTATAACTCGTTAGTCACTGGAACCTATACAATCTTATGGGGAACTGGTGCCAGCGGCCGTTGGTTACATCCCAATACGAGACCTCTGGAGTGATAAAATAGAGGTACTTCCTCCCCCTAGTCAAACCGTAAGCACTCAAGGGGAAATGTAGCAATCCACACTTTCTTCGCTATATTGTTGAAAGTCGAAACTATTTCTCATTTATGGTTTCTTTTTATTTCTTTGCACAGTGGGATTACACAGAGAGGTTACAGTTTATAACGAGTTTCTAAAATCTTGTTATATATGTCTATATCATATAAACAGGTATATATATATACATAAATGGAGTGTATATATACGTGTATACACACACATATATGTATATATATATATATATATATATATATATATATATATATATATATATAACGTACAATATATATACATAATAATATAATAAACACACATATATATTATATATATATATATATATATATATATATATATATATATATATATATATATATATATACAGTATGTATATATACATGTGTGTGTGTGTGTGTGAAATTTTGTACGAATGTACATGTTCTTTTCCTCACAAAAGGCTGCACCTAACCAGTTGTATATTGGTCCACAATTTAAAAGGTTTGGAGAAATTTGCAATGATGCATTACAGTTCTCATGGTCATCGTCTTCCAGGCAAAAAATTTCACTTCAATGGACTGATTTTCCAACTCGAAATTGCAGAGAAACAGGATTACATACGGGAGACGGACACCCCACCCCCCAAAAAAAAAACGACTGATCTATGTTTAGATTTTGTGTCATATCTGTTGCAGCTTTTGAAACCACTTTCTGTATAGTACGTTATCACATATACTACGTTCTTCATAGTGACGATCCTCTGCAAAATCTAAGTACAGTAGTTAGGCATCTCCAACAGGAGGCAGACCAAAATATTCATAGGCAATCTTCTATATGTGTGTACATATGCTTGAAATACTTTAATAATTCTTTCATTTTTCCACCGATTTTGCAGAGCAACTATTTTCATTGTTGTTTTCCGAAATTATCGCCAAGGACACATTAAAGATTTAATGAATTTGTAAATATAATGTATAAACGTCATATGACGATGTTGAAGACCTAATGGCCAATCTTCCCACACAACAAACCAAGCTCACCTTTTCAGGGTTTCCCATGTATTTTTTTTTTTTTTTTTGTTAGGTTAAAGCAAAACATATACTTTCTACTTACATTTACCTCAAATACTTTCTGCCATTCTCTGCATACCGGTACCGCATAAGAATACCCTGATCATTTATGTACACAAAAATTAACCTTCCGACACTCAGGACTGCACCCATTTTATAAAAGCTTTTAAAAGATCACATACATCATATGATGAAATAATTTTTTCAAAGGAAGTAAAACTGCTTTCACTTGGACGTAATGTTGCCCTCCCATTTCAGATGTATGAATTAGATATACTATTCTTTACGAAATTAAATAATTATAAATGCTTTGCATAATGAGAGCGTCACTGTACAACAAGGCATTAGACACTGGACTTCCATAAACGTTATGGAAAATCATTTCATTTCTTATATGAACAACTACTTTTCACAAGTAATCTAAAAGTGTTTTATTGCCGAATATAGCTGAATATACCCTCACTATGAATAAATCACAGAAATCTATAGCTCCTTTCAAGTTTGAGTAAAAGCCAGGGTGCTGCTATGATATATATATATATATATATATATATATATATATATATATATATATATATATATATATATATATATATATATATATATATATATGTATATACATATATATATAATATAAAATTTTATATATATATACATATATATAAATTATATACATATATTATATATGGTGTATATAAAATATATATTATATATATGCATATATACCGGGTGTTTCGAAGTGATGGAGTTAGATACAGCCATGGCTAACGACTTGGAGGAAATCAGATGGATTGACCGAATCCGGGCTATAACCTTCAGAGAGGCCAGGGATGCTGGCATGCATCCTTCATTTCATGTTCCTGGATAGCTAAATACATTAAAGAGATGAATCCTTTGTTAAAAGAAACTGGAACAAAATCCATATGACTGTCATTGCAAAATTGTGAGCATCTTGGAAGGCCTGAAGTCCTTTCTCCGGAGTCAAAACACATCATAGCTGAGGCAGTGGTTAGACCACGAAAGTCTTTACGTAAATTGGCGCTTGACCTAGAAACAAAAAGGGGAAAGAAGAGAAGTTATAATGCTGCTTATTGTGAGTTGAAAAAAATCTGGTA
>NC_089742.1:41005512-41013012 GCF_040412425.1 Macrobrachium rosenbergii | reverse complement strand
GAGCAGGGTTTCACAAAGGCGTTTGAAATCCCTCTCGACTCTATCTTATACAGTAGTGTAGAACATCAAAAGACACAATTAAACGGTGATGAAGACTTTCTTCACGACGAGGGTGATGAGTTGTGATGAAGATGATACGGTCTTACGGATGAATTATGATGAATAAGATGCATTTATAGCGATAAGTTATAAGGGAAAGGATTTTTGAAATGACGTTTCATATGCTGTGATGAAAATGACATTTTCTTTGAGGCTAAATATGAATAGTATACAATATGAGCGAGAAATTACAATGAAGAGAGACTTCATGACAAAGAAAGTGTGTTATGATGAATATTATATATGGCAATAAGTCATGCATTGCGATGAAGAAAGCGATAATTATGCTTAAAGTTATAATTAAGATATCTTGGCGACGGTTCATAATAAAGTCAATATGATTACCATAATGAATTATAAAACGGATGATGTTATTTTAGCGATACATTACAATGAAGACAATGTGATAATAACGATTCGTTTCACTGGACATCTTTATAACGATGTTGATGCTTTATAATGTTATGATCATTCTGAGATATTAAACTGGAGATATGAATAATTACCTTATTGACGTTTGTGATACCTTACGAAAAATAAATGTTTAGTGCGACGAATTATGATGAATACAATATGAATCTCACGTTGATTTCTTAAGCAAATTCGTTTAGTGTTTAAAGCTACGACATGACCATAATGATGAATTACAATGAAAATCACAAGACTACAGCGAAAGAAAATACTACTGATGAGATACAATTGAAATATATAACTCACACTGGGTTAAATTTAAATTGAGATAACTGTCGTAAGTGACATAAAGAAAACGATGTAAACATAACGAAGAATCATGATGAAAACCACAAGACTACAATGATAATAAAACTCGAATGAAAATAACAGCGAAGCAAAAATTAACAATACTAAACATGGAGGTGCTGCATGCTTCAAATGACATTCTCTATCAGCAAGAGGATACACAACCCTTTTTCCTTTTTTCTTTTTGTCTCTTTTAACCATTTACTTCCGAAGCGAAGAAAAGAAAAATTAAGGCATTTAATTACTTTCCTTGATTACTCTTCCTGAATTCGTTTAGACGGCGCGGTGCAAGGTCGGAACGTTTGATGATGTTTTGCATAATCAATGCGGCTCTATACACGTTCTGACTAGGGAGGGGAAGACGTGAACGTACCTAAGCGTACGTGTACGTGCGCACACTAAAATGAAGATGGGCGTGCGTACGATATGGCGTGCGAGAGAGGGTACACAAGTGGTTGGGAGTTTGTGTACTGCTAATGCGGTATATTTATGCACTGTATGCACAGGTACTGAAGATGTGGATCAAATGTGTGTGTTTGTGTGCAGTACACACACACTACACAGGCGAAAATGGCGTGTGTCGGGGATGACGTACATTAAAGCCAACCACGCGCTTGCGTACGTAAAAGAAGGGAATATAATGTATGTGTGTGTGTGTGTGTATGCACACACCACAATAACATAAGAAATTAAGGTAAAGAGGATCAACGGGCGTCTCTGAGTATGTGTGAAACGGTCGCGCGAGACTGTATGCGAGGGTGTTTGTGTAAATGTGAGTGTGTTTGTGAGTGCATATACGCCCTCTGGTGAGTGTGAAACATTGTATTCACAGCCAGAAGCGTTTTACCACCCTTCAATCTGCAGCCAGCGATAGCCTCATTTTTTGCATGGCGTACTTGCAGCTTCCGGCTCTTCCTTTCCTTTTACTGATAACTACATTTGCTCTCTCTCTCTCTCTCTCTCTCTCTCTCTCTCCATTGTCATTCATCTGGTAGCCACCAAAACATCTGCTAAATAAATATTGACCGAAAACCAAAATACAGAATCTGCAGCCAAATACAAATATTGACCGAAAAAACGTTGCAAACGAAAACAGCAGCTAAATACAGAATGTTGACCGAAAACAGCAGCTAAATAGAGCAAGCTGACTGAAAACAGCAGCTAAATACAGAATATTGACCTAAAACAACAGCTAAATACAGAATGTTGACCGAAAACAGCAGCTAAATAGAGCATGTTGACTGAAAACAGCAGCTAAATACAGAGAATGTTGACCTAAAAAACATACAGAATGTTGACTAAAGCTAAACAGAGCAATGACTTAAAAAATACAGATGTTAGCAGCTAAATAGAGACTGAAAACAGCAGCTAAATAGAGTGTTGACTGACCTAAAACAGCAGCTAAATACTGAAAGAATGTTGACCTAAAGCTGCAGCTAAACCTAAAACAAGCTAAAATGTTGAGCAACTGACTGAAAAAACAGCTAAATACAGAATATTGCTAAAAACAGCTAAATACAGAATGTTGACTGAAAGAGCATGTTGAACTAAACAACAGCTAAATACAGAATGTTGAAAACAGCAGCTAAATAGAGAATGTTGAAAACAGCAGCTAAATACAGAATACTGACCTAAAACAACAGCTAAATGAAAACAGCAGCAAGCTGACTGAAAACAGCAGCTAAATACAGAGAATGTTGACCTAAAACAGCAGCTAAGTAGAGAATGTTGACTGAAAACAGCAGCTAAACACAGACTGCTGACCTAAAACAACAGCTAAACACAGAATGTTGACCGAAAACAACAGCTAAATACAGAGAACGTTAACCTACAACAGCAGCCAAATATAGAATGTTAATTTACTGAAAAAAGCCAGTTCCTCGTTTTCTTAGCTAATACAAAATGCCAAATCTGAATGTCCTAACTTTTACTCTCTCTCTCTCTCTCTCTCTCTCAAGTGGCCGTAATGCTGTAACACTAAACCAAACATATTACCCACTGATTCTCCTAAAGGCCTTACCACTCCCCCTTTTTTTTCTCCGCTTCTTCTCTTTTACAGCTCCTACTGTCAGAGTGGGTCCAAGAAGTCGATATCCATCCTACAACTAAACAGTAGTCAACACCCTCCCCGCCAACATTTCCCTCCCCATCTTGAAGGAAAAAGTGGGGGAAGAGAAAGGAGGGAAGGGGAAAGAAAGGCAAGAGAAAGAAGAAAAAGGGCAAGAATAAGGAAAAGCGGCGTAGGAATACCCCTCTCCCTCGAAGAGATCCCCCACCCCTCAATCCCCAAAGGCCTTGGCCCTCTCCCCAACTTGGATATCCCAGACGAGATGAGTGTAGCGAGATATGGCTCCCTTGAGCGTCTTCCACTTCCTCCCTTCCCCCCCGCCGCCGAAGAACTTCAGTCCTGGAGGCCACGCCCCTGGGGTATTTGTCCCCCAATACAAAATTCCCTCTTAACCTCCTCCTCCTCCTCCTCTTCCCCTCGCTCTGAGAACGTCTATGACTCTTGGAAGTTAGAAGGGGGAGTGGCGTCTATCCGTAAGTAACGAAATGGCCATATTATTCTTGCTTTTTTCGGTTTCGGGAGTCATTTTCAGACATTGGAGCTTGTACCAGACTACTAAGGCTTGTTGCTAGTGTCAGCAATATTCTCATCAGGATTTGATACCAGTGAACAGTTAAAACCCTCATGACATAGATGAAGGTGTCATTAACGTGGATGACAAGAAAAGTGTTGTTTGAAGACATCTCGCGACCTTCACCTGCGAATAATTATACATATAAATGAATCAACCAATAATTGTACAACCTAAAAAAAAACACGTTGAGAACTCATGATTTTATCAGTTACAGAATACCAACTTCTTGAAAAGTTTCAACTTGAGAGCAAGATGGATGGTTCATTGCTCAGTGAACTTTGCCCGACTTAATGGTCGTAGAAATAATAAGTAATTTTACTCCATTTCTTCTCATGTTATTCTTGAGAAAGACAGAATAAATCAAGTGGAATACATACAAAATACATACATACATACATACATATGTATGTATATATGTATATATATATATATATATATATATATATATATATATATATATATATATATATATATATGTCTCCACACACATACATCACTTGTCTGCTTTCTGTTTTCTCTTTTTTTTTACTTATATAACTTTCACTCCCTTGGAGATTGCTCCGCCAATTGATGATATTTCATGCTTTTCCATTTAAATGCTTCATTATGAATAATAATAATAATAATAATAATAATAATAATAATAATAATAATAAATAATAATAATAACGTTAGGAATGACGGTGGGATTCGTAAGTCTGACCACAGACCGAAAAGCAGGACCTCGAATTAGACAAACAAGTGCACAGTCAACTAACTCAATCTGTGCCATTCTCTGACTTCAATTTAACAAAATACGACTTTCATTGGTTCGTGGGGCTTCACTAATAACTTGAATCGCGTTGGAATCTGTAATCTTGGAAATGATGACGTGCTCCTTGGACACGTAAACGGAATATTTTTTTTCTGAGATTTGGTGACTGCAGGATTATTGGCGCCACAATTAGAAAAAGACAGCTTTGCAATTTAGGTAGGCAGTTAAGAAGAAAATTATCTCATATATATTTCTCCTGCAAGATGTTAAACAGAAATAAGCCAAAGCAAAATGAGAGTGAAAACAATACCAGCAAACTATTTTCTATCATCATCATCATCGGATTTTATTGTTTAAAGGGCCTTCTGTCGGCCCTCAGTCAGTCAGTCTATTAATAGGCCTACTTCATTTTGGGATATAATGATAGACAGCACCCGATTAGCAGACTCATCTCGAAAATTCAAAGCTGTTAAACCTGAATAAGACAACAGACTGCTTGATTCGGTGATGGCTTCTTTTCCTATATTGCTACACAGACAAGATTCGCAATTTTCTAACTGCTTCTTTCTGGTCAGGCATCGCTTAATGTCACTGGCCATTTTTTCCTTCCTTCACGCAAAGACTACTTAAGACCTTTAGGTTTATATATATAATATATATACATATACTGTACGTAAATATATATAAATATATATACATATATATATATATATATATATATATATGTATATACATATGTGTGTTCATCTTCCGTTTATTCTAATGCCTTTCCTTCAAAACCTGGATCGTGTATTAACTAAGCCTTCTCTCCAGTCTTCAGATATAATGTACATAAATACATACATATACAATGTGATCTACAGTACAAAATCCAAACTGGCATTCCAACAACATCGACGACACACATTTGTTCACAGACACCCAAACCAGTCCCCAGCAAAGAACAATGCCATCAGACATACCGTACAAATATGACCAAACAAAAAAGGGCAATTAAAACGACAGCTTGCCCAACCAATCACGGAGTTCATTTGCAGGCAGACATCTTTACTGATAAGCAGCATAACATCAAAGGCAGTTTGGCAGCTGATTCATAATATAATATTAAAGGTCATTGAACCTGGATTGTCCATTAAAAATTCATAGTTTGTCAGTGTTTCCAATTAAGTTCAAAGTGACTTCTAGGGCTTGTGAGTGCGTGTGTGTGTGTCTCTCTCTCTCCCTTTCTTCATGGCGAATCGTGGATTGCTGGCGCAAGTGTAAATGTATCAGACTGGTGAAGTGATTGGGAGCATCTATTTCGGCGAACTGCCTACTCTCATTTTCATCTTGTCCATTATTCATTCCGTAAGCCTTGCTCCGGCAGCACAATTAACACCTCACTTCTCGTTTGCCCAAAATTCCTTATACTTATACAACTGTCATAAAAAGAAAAAATGCAGACACTAACAACAGCAAATCAAACCTAAAAAAAAACAAAGAGTGTGGAGGACAGGAACGTGGATGGATAAGCTTCAAAAGTGTTTCAATTAACCTTTGGCAAAAATTTATGTGCAGATCATTGTGAGGATTTTCCTCTTCGCATCTTCTGATACAGACGCGTAAACATAAGCTCGTCCTATATTTGCCCGTATTTGCGAAGACACTTGTCCAAATGCAATGGATATTATACTGTTGGTGGCATATGTAGAAACCTACCAGTTGTCATTCTGTACATCCACAAGTATTTTTTTTAAATGCAGAGGGCCACGCAATGGGTTCCCAATGTCTTTATCTACCAACGATCGAAATCAAGAAAGAGAAGGAGAAAAACAAGACCTTGCTCTCACAAGCCTGGTGCTACACTAGGCTACGACATTAATTACAAATCATTTTCCTTTACAGCTGAAGTTCCAGTGACAGGAAACCATAAATGCGAGGCAAACAACTTAAGGTCTCTGCAGATCAAATTCACACACATAACTACTATAGTTCTATAACGGTATCCCAGGGAGTGATTAGAATGATTTTTCGAAAACCCGACTCTCCGCCCAGTATTTTCTCTCAAAAGCTCATTACAACAAGCGATTGAAGTGAGGCACTGAAGAGGAGGGATTGAAACCCTTGATAGACTGTTGTGTCAGCAGTACAGTCCCTTCATCTGCTAAGTAAAATTCCATGCATAAAATACAGGACGCAAAAAATATGTTCCAACTTTAGCTCACTTTGGCATAGGAGGAGTCATGGAACTGACAAAAGAAACCCAACATGGAAAGGCAATATCTTTAATCCTTTCCTGTTGCAGACTCGAAGGTATTCAGCAGAAAATTTAAATGAAAAATTTCGGAAATTTATTGTGTGGTTGTCGTATTAAAATGATTCTAGCGACTCTGACCAGTAGATTTCATATACGTACAGACAACAGGTAAACTTCACACATATACATACCTATATTTACAAAAACAGTCGCATGAACAAACACGCAAACTAACATAGGAGCTGATGAAAAGAAATGTCACTATCAACACAAAGACACACACATTGTCCAACACACAGTAAATCCAACTCCACAACAGTAATCTGAAGCTGGTATTGCTAGAGTGCGCCCAAAGAGAGACACAGCAGAGAACACATCGAGCTAATCCCGATTCGAAATCCTCCGAAAGAAATCCTCAAACGGAATCCTCGATCGAGGAAGCCAAGACAGATCATAGCTTGCAGCCAATGGAACGAAATTCGTGAAACGGAATATATAAAAGGAGGCAAATAAGTAAAAGATGGGGAATAAAAAAAAAACTGCAACGAGCTAATGGCAAATTAAATTCAACCTCATCGGATGCAATCTATTGGCAAATCAGTTTCGACAAGCGCGGGGAGCGAAAAGTCCGAAGGTCAATCAGGATGAACAAACAACTATGTAAAGCTCGATGTTAGATTAATCTTGTAGGACGGGGGAAGGGAAAAATAAAGTGAAGGGAAGTGGAGGGAAGGAAAAGTAAAGGTTCGGGGAGGGATGGGGGAAAAGGTCAAGTGGATATAATGAAGGAAGGAGGAGGAGGAGGAGGAGGAGGAGGAGGAGGAGGAGGAGGAGGAGGAGGAGGGAGGAGGAGGAGGAGGAGGAGGAGGAGGATGACAAAGGCAGCTACAACACTGATTGTATAAACGATGTTATACGTATGTGTGTATGTATATATATATATATATATATATATATATATATATACTTTATATATATATATATATATATATATATATATATAATATAAA
>NC_089742.1:40990512-41003012 GCF_040412425.1 Macrobrachium rosenbergii | reverse complement strand
ATGCAAAAATGTGACTTCTTCAACAGATAACACATTTTCAGGATCTTTGAGGAAAGGAAATACTTCACCAGTAAGCACAGTTTCTCTGAAGTATTCGCCATTCCATGACTGTCCTTTTTCTTTGATGATCCACATTAACCATTTGGCTGTGAAACAGAGAAAAATTCCCAAACATTCAGGAAGTTTCACAACTTGGCAATAGCGCACGTCATTGCAGATATCATCCAACTTTGCAGCCCAAATGATGTCATTTTTATGACCTGGCTTCCTGACTGTGAAGAATTCATCTGATGCAGCAACATGGAGAAAGTCAGCTTCATCCCAATCTTTAAGAAATGAACCATAAAACCATGCACGGTCTTCTCTCTGTTGCTGAGTGATGTTGGGCTTGCTGATAACATGAAATGGCTTGATACCAGATTTTTTCAACTCACGATATACAGCACTATAACTTCTCTTCTTTCCCCTTATTGTTTCTAGTTCAAGCACCAATATACGTAAAGACTTTCTTGGTCTACCCACTGCCTCAGCTATGATGTCTTTTGACTCCTGAGAAAAAACTTCAGGCCTTCCAAGATGCTCACAATTTTTGCGATGATAGTCATATGGATTTTTGTTCCAGTTTCTTTTAACAAAGGATTCATCTCTTTTAATGTATTTAGCTATCCAGGAACGTGAAATGAAAGATGTGCCAGCACCCTTGGCCTCTCTGAAGGTTACAGCCTGGATTCAGTCAATCCATCTGATTTCCTGCGAGTCGTTAGCCATGGCTGTATCTAACACCATCACTCAGTCTGAAAATACAAGAAATGTAAAATGAAAAATAGCTTAATAGAAACTTAAAATAATGTACTTGGAGATATGCTACAGCAGAAAACTTCATAACTTTCCATTGTTCTGTGGAGGGGGGGTCTCTAATTTCGAAACACCCGGTATATATATACACATATACGGATGATGATCTCTTTCTCTCTTTCTAACAAAATATATATATATATATATATATATATATATATATATATATATATATATTTATTTATATATATATATATATATATATATATATATATAAAACATCTGTGTATGTATATGTATACACACCTGTGCACGTACTTGTATACACGGATTATTAAGAGAGATGGCATTGATCTACTTTAAATAATTCTACTATATTTATGCCGACTCTGCCATAAAACGACTAAATTTTAAGCAGAAAAATTAATCACCAAAACGTAATGAACACGATCATCTACACACTTGGATACGCATGCCAGTTGCATGTGAAAATAAACAGACAAATAAATAGTCCACGAAGATCCAGGCCAATATGTTCAAGTCAGACATGACAGACGTCCTTTCAATTTCCTGAGCTTGACGTGTGTTGCAAGCTAAGACGTCAAATGTTTTTCAACTCTGTTGCATAAACTAAAATGCTTTTCTAGCTTTTTTCAATGACGATAACTAAATAAATCGCCTGTTCAAAGAGTGTTGCTGTATGTGAATGCGTGCAAACTCATATGACCTATTACATAATTATATCTGTAAATTTACATCGAGAAATTACTTTCAACTAAAAGATTTGTTTCTTCCCACAAATTATGTAGAATTTCAATCCACGAAACTTCATTAATATTTAAGGAAGAGGTCAATTTTACAGGAAAATCTAAGTGCAATCAGTCAATGCAAAATTGTGATAGCAAAAGTAAGAAAAAAAATTACAAGTTGCTGCCCTAAGAGGATCTCTAATATTAGAATTGTTCAATTTAATTCCAGATACTCTGATCAAACGCAAAAAGCAGCACCACAAAATTCAATGCAATTCTTGCATGAAAGACGCGAAGATAAAACACCTTACAGACAGAACAAACTCGAAATGTATTTTCCGAAACGAAGACAACATTAACAATAATCGTTTCTTCCCCCTTTTTGCCCTTTTGGAGGAAGCACAAGCATGACAAAAGACGAGGCAGCCTTTTGACTTCAATGCGAAAATGTACTCAGCTGATTGCAAAGTCTGGGGAAGACAGGCAAGTCAAAAGAAAACGAAGAAAAAGAAAGAAAGAATCTTTTGTGATAAAAAAAAGACTCCACAAATCAAATTAATTTACCTTTATTTATTTCTTATTTATTATTCGTTTTGCTACCAGTTCACATAACGATAATCAATTCTGTGTAAAACTGCTCAGCAAATTAATGGGTTTCAACACCTGTTCTACCTGAATGAGTATGAGAATAATAATAATAATAATAATAATAATAATAATAATAATAATAATAATAATAAAGTAAAACATAAAACCTGGAACCGAACACTCAAATCGGGAACAGCAAATGCATTTCTGTAACAGAATGGCGCAGCATCCAATGCCCTCTAAGAACCCCGCTTCGACGCTTCTATCATCCAGACCACGACCCCAAAAGAGCAGTCCGCCTCCATACACTAAACGAGATTCCAGCCCCGTTCCAGGACAGGCGGAAAAGGCCCGAAGGGAGGGGCGACGCACGGTCCGTAGTCCCTAAGCGAAACGAGAGACAGACTTTATATACCAGATTTGAAGGTCCGTTCTCAGAAGGCAGTGATATTGTTGTATTCAAGGCGACCAGTCGGATCTTCCAGCTAGATCTTGCGGGCCTCCCAATCCACTTTCCCGAAAATTATGGAATGGCCCGAGTTCATTGTGCAAACTTGAAGCGTCCTGGCACGCTTAAACCTCTACTCCCAACTTTCCAACTATGGTCGGACCTCCCTAAAAGGCACCCCCAGTGAGGTGGGGGCTGCGGAAGAAGAATAAGAAGAAAGGGGAAAAAGAAGGAGAGGGGTGGGGTGGGGTGAGGTCGGGGATCGGAGAACAGTAGTAGGCACAGGGGATCAAGGAAGGTACAGACGTGAGAAAAGTGAAAACTCCAAAGAAGATGATTAGAGACAAACGAACAGTGGCAAAACATGAAGAGAGAGAGAGAGAGAGAGAGAGAGAGAGAGATAGCCAACTCGGCAATGTAATCTAAAAACAAATTGGAAGCCGTTTGAGGCAGAGAGGTTGAATAAAAATTTTTATCAGAACCAAACTACAATTTTATTTTCTAGGAACAATAATGGAAAAAAATTTAGATTAAAGAATTTGGTAAAAAAAAAATTAATGCCTTAATTTTCATGGAAAATTGTTGGTAAATATCTAAGAGAGAGAGAGAGAGAGAGAGAGAGAGAGAGAGAGAGAGAGAGAGAGAGAGGAGAGACAGCCAAAGCACACGCACATGTATAGGTGTGTGTGTGTGTGTTTTTAACAATTCATAAACAAAGATTACTAGTAATTTTCCTGGTTTTACTCTGTTTATTATCATTTCCAAGATGTCTCAACTGGCATTTTACCTCTGGTCTCATCAGACTTTTTTTGAATTAACCTGAATAAAAAATATCTGAAATACATGTTAATGAGATTCCCTGCATGCTCCAAGATGTCTAAATTTTCCAGAGCTCCCAAATCTTAAATCACATGAATAACTTGAACTGACGTCCTGGAAATTCTTGAAAGCTCCTGAAGTTCTTAGCATTCTCTCAGCTCCAGCATTGAGTCTTCTCTCTCTCTCTCTCTCTCTCTCTCTCTCTCTCTCTCTCTCTCTCTCTCTCTCTCTCTCTCTCTCAAAGAAACGCATGAACGGGGAAAGAAAAACTGGCTCTTCCTCTATTCTTCTGGGAAACACTGAGACTTCCATCTCCTTCCTTGGAACTTGTTATCTTGGGACCTCTGCTTCCTTCAAGTCCCGAGGAGAAACTCACTATCTGCCCCAATAAACAAAATCTTACGTCCACCAGAGAGCGCCCGAGAGTACCAGCAAAGGCAATTTCAGTCATTTATCTACAGCGATGTCGAAATAAATTACCCGAGATGAACTCGTTAAGCAGGATCTTCTGACAAGAATTTTCTACTTCGTTCAAGTTCTGGCTGGCTAATCGTATTACTCACGGAGCAGAACCTAGGCCGTGGTATTTCTCTACTGGTATTCCTTTGCCTAACCGTAACATTTCAACATTGTAAGTCTTTGGTGTTCGTAAACAATTATCCTATAACTTATCCTTGACTATTACATTCAACCATGCATCTCCCTCCTTCTTCTGGGACCCGTTTTGAATTATAACATTCGACCCTTTATCTCCTCCTGCAACCATCTCTGAATCACAACACTGCCATGTACCCTTACTGATGCATCTTCTTTTCCTGCAATATTTCCAAATTTTAATATTATACCTTTTACCTCTTGCATACTCTCAACATCTTTTATAGTGACCCTCTAAGATCTTAACCTCTTATCCTAAATTATCTTCTTGATAATAACCTATACATGGATATATGTCTCTGAACATATCGTCGATTACTGTATTGCTTGATAATAAATTCCTGCGCAGTAAATTCTCTCTGGCCGTAATATTTGCGCTTTAACTCTTTCAGCTGACACAGGAACCTCTCTTGATTACCAGTGCAACCGAACAATAGCACCAATTAACCGACAAATAAGATCCCTACCTTCAAATCCACAAACTTTATAAATTTAGAACCCAACCCAAAAAAAAAAAAAAAAAACTAAACAAACAATTAGCTTGTAATTAGCATGACTGAAAATGAACGACTCTACTTCGATCACAGATCAAAAGGAGGCCGCCACCGTCCGGGTTATAATCGTGGCCTTTGATCTTCCTAATGATAGTGTCCAGCTGGACAATGCTCCCCGCTTTGATGATAATGACATCAAATGGGGGAACTTGTTGCTAAAACATACAGTTTTATGACGAGGGATGCTGCCTAGAAACGCCCTCTCTCTCTCTCTCTCTCTCTCTCTCTCTCTCTCTCTCTCTCTCTCTCTCTCTCTCTCTCTCTTCAGACGTCGTTACCGGAGTGGAGCTGCTTTGTGAACTTTTCTACGAGTCTTTTTGTTCTACTGAATGAAAATGCCAAAAAAATCTTCAAAGGATACCTTTTTTTTTCCTTTCGATTAACGAAATTGATTGGTTTTAAGGCGTACAGATGAATATAAGACGAAAAAAATTAGTAGTTTGATAACCGGTCGGTTTTTCTACAAAGACTTTAGGTGCATAATTTCAGGTACGCAACAAAAGCAAAGCCAGCTGATGGAGAGATTCCTGTCTAGGTTTTAAGGAGTAAACGTCCAAACGCTAATAAAAATATATAAATAAAAGTTATTTATTATTTTTCCTAACTTGCCACTCAGCTAATTACGTGCACATGCTGCAAAAACACCTTCAATTAGTTAAGAATAGCTTTTAGTAATAGGAGTCTGCGTCAGAGATTTAAAACGATTACTGAGGGGCAATATGTCTGATAACCTACCAGACAGGCTATTAACACCCACTCAGACAGAATTACATTTTGTGAAAGCAAAAGAACTGAAGGAAAGGTTTGGAATGACTGAACTTCTGGCTTCCCACACAAAAGAGCACAATTATATAAAACATAATCATTGAAGAGCTTTGAAGTTATGTCTGCTGAGAACAAGAGACCTGTAAAAATATTTTTATCAAAGTGAAATGCAAACAACACGTAATAATTTGTCAAACTTTTATTACATTAAACTATAGTCAGAATGTTGCCTATGATCGTATATACTGTATATACTATATACTATATATATATATATATATATATATATATATATATATATATATAGAGAGAGAGAGAGAGAGAGAGAGAGAGAGATATATATATATATATATATATATATATATATATATATAGAGAAGAGAGAGAGAGAGAGAGAGAGAGAGAGAAGAGAGAGAGAGAGAGAGAGAGAGAGAGAGAGAGAGAGAAAGTTTTTCTTAGCACAACAAACGTTTGTGTTTTATAAAGTAAATAATAATAATAATAATAATAATAATAATAATAATAATAATAATAATAATAATAAATTAACCATAGTAGCTTTTAGCTAAATATGAAAATATAGTTTAAGTATATAGTGCATACAATGAACAGAGATATTTAAAACAACTGGTTCTAATATTTCCAAACACACTTCACACAAGGATACAAAACATACCTCTTTCCCATCCCAATAAAACGAACGCAAAAACAGAAACGTAAAATAAAAGACAAAACGTAAAAACAAAAGGAAAAAAAATCTTCCCCGGCAGACGGCTGTAAGAATAACATACGCCTGCTACCGCTCCACATATTCCGTTTTGAAAGGCCGCCATTCTTCAAGCAATCGGAAAGCGATTCGTTGCGTGGTTAAAGGGATTCGACAATATTCCCATTCGACGAGAGAGGCAGTTTCTGGTGTATCTTTGCCATGAACGATCAACCTGATTGCCTGTGCTATGGATGATGCCGGGCGATGTTCTTGGGAAGGTGGTGGAGGAGAAGGAAAAGAAGAAGACGGAGTAGAAGAAAGGAATGCTGCTGAAGAAGGAAAAGATTTAGGAGAGGATGAAAAAGAAGGAGAACAAAAAGAATAAGCGACCGCCAGGTGAACTTCGAAATCCTCCCTTGTTTTTAGTTATAAATCTCTTTTTTGTGGAGATAAGACCGAGATGCGCTTTAACTGCTTATGTTCTAAAGCCTTGAGCGGTTTATTTTTAAAACGCCCTGCGCTGATCTTTGGTTACTGAACATATATTTGAGCCGACATTTACTTTAGAAGGAATCCGAACCGCTCGTTAGTTACTGGAACAAGGTTCGACCAGCTCAAACTGGGTCATGACAAGAAAAGCAGGATTTAATGGACCACCTTTATCAGATGATAAGAAATCTACAGAAGCATTCAGGGAGTGAGTGCTCTCTGGGATTCATCAGACAGGTTGACTCTGTGGGACTACAGACCCTGACAGGCAGGCCAAGAAGTGGTAGGGGGACATTAAGACTACTGGATATCGAAAGTAGTGACCAAATACAGTATATATATATATATATATATATATATATATATATATATATATATATATATGTATATATATATATATATATATATATATATATATATATATATATATATATATACTATCTACACATTAGTCGACACTAACTTTTTCATATCAGAAATTTGAATAAAATCATTTGTCACATCTTTATTACAGCACATCAAACAATTAAATTTATTTTCTTTTATAATATACTCTTTAGAATGTCAAGGCTGAGTTATCAGTTTTTGGACTAAAGCGTTCAAATACATGACAAAGAAAATACTGTTTTCTTACATTATACTATATTACTGGTATGTATCAAACTAATAAAATTTATATCACTGTCATAAGAATAAAAATAGTATATATTATCATTATTATTATTATTATTATTATTATATTATTATTATTATTATTATTATTATATCACTGCCATAGGAATAAAAATAGTATATATTATTATTATTATTATTATTATTATTATTATTATTATTATTATATCACATTATTATTATGCCATAGGAATAAAAATAGTATATTATTATTATTATTATTATTATTATTATTATTATTATTATTATTTTAAGAAACTGGATCTATCAGCTTGATATGTTCCCACCACATCGTTTCCTTCACCACTGGCGGCAAAAAAAAAAATTGACGAAAAATACACAATTCACAAAAAAAGTTAAAAGTATATTTAAACAAGAAGACTGATCATATCATCTCAGTTAAGGTTTTCCATTACATTAAATTTCTTGGAAAGAGACCATACTTTCCTCAAAGTGACTGAAGAAAATGCAGTAAAATAAAAACGCTCATTAGAACACTTTTTCTAACACAAAAAAAAGATCAAACAAAATCTCACAAAGAATCTTTTGGTTAATAAAAGTTTTATCCATCGTTATAACAATTACTTTTGCCTGTGATGCTTTACAAACAAGGTCAACTGTTAATTAGTATAACTGAAACTTCGACTAATATTTCTACATATAAAAACCCATTAAAATGATAATTACGATGAGAGAGAGAGAGAGAGAGAGAGAGAGAGAGAGAGGGGTTAAATGTAAGGAGGAGGAGAGGTTAAATGTAAGGAAGGGAGACAAAAATTTGGAAAACATACATTTAAGCAAAAAATGTTACTAGAAGAGAGAGAGAGAGAGAGAGAGAGAGAGAGAGAGAGAGAGAGAGAGAGAGAGAGAGAGAGCTAAATGTCAGGAAGAGCAGACAAAAATTTGGGAAAAAACAAATTCAGAAGAGATGTCATCTAAGAGAGAGAGAGAGGAGAGAGAGAGAGAGAGAGAGAGAGAGAGAGAGAGAGAGACGTGTTAAATGTAAGAAAAAGGAGATAAAAATGTGGAAAAAATAAAAATATTTAAGCAAGAAATGTTATCTAAAGAGAGAGAGAGAGAGAGAGAGAGAGAGAGAGAGAGAGACGTGTTAAATGTCAGGAACTGGAGATAAAACTTGGATAAAATAAATATTTTTAAGCAAAAAATGTTATATAACGAGAGAGAGAGAGAGAGAGACAGAGAGAGAGAGATTGCCACACAGTAACACATGGGTAGATGACTTTTCTCTGAATAAAAAGCTAAAAAAAAAAAAAAAAAAATTTAGAGTATCTTCCTTTGACAACGTCCAATTAGCGCGAAGTTTTCTAGTCCTCCTGACTCTTATATCCTAAAGGGTCTTGTCCTACCCATGTCCTATAATTAAGTTAGAGCGGCTTAGCCTAACCTATGACAGCACCTGGCAGGAAAGTCCAAGTCACTGCTGTTGCTTTTGCCATGAGAGTTTATGCAATTGAGCCCCAGAAATATGATCGTTAACAAGTTTTGAATGTGGTGGTGGTGGCGTGTTTAGATTAATTAAGCCGGCCTTATGGCAGCATGGGCCGCAGGAGAGGTTACGAAAGAAGGGGTTAACATATCTTTTAGAAAATTTAGTGATGGAAGAATCCCTTACCAAAAACTTAGCGAATTAGCCACCACAGTGCAAAGTAATTAAACCGAAAAGCATGGCAATAAAACTTATTATAAAGAAATAATGACACTCAGTGTAACTAGCATATTCTGTATACCACACAGCAAAGCAGTAACTGGAAAAGCATGGCAACAGAACGCATTACTACAAAGAAACAATGTCATTCTGTGCATCATTTTATGTTGAGATATCAGAACAAGTGCTAGTTACAATGTTGTTTGCTGTTGTTTTAGATTAAGCCAGCATACTGCTGGTTTAATCTAAAACAATAACAATCAAGAGTGTAACTAGCACGGTTCTGATATTTCAACATAAAATAGAAAAATACACATCAAAGCTAGGATTTGGAAGCGGAAGGAGATAAACTTATCTGTTATCATATATATAACAGACCATGACCTTTTCAGCTCTGATATTAAGTCTCTCTCTCTCTCTCTCTCTCTCTCTCTCTCTCTCTCTCTCTCTCTCTCTCTCTCTCTCTTCCATTCTAACAAACCATCATCGGTCACACGCTACGCATATTTTTCTTGAATATATCTTGCCTGAGACCACTCCTAAATCATGGTACTCAGCAAATCTAAACAAAACACCCTACATCCGAACGAAAAAGAATGCAAGATCCTTGTGATGTATGATGCGACTCGACGTCAAGCAATTCTATAAAATCAACGATAAACTGGCGACAATCTATCAGACACACGGCATGCATTCTACCAATGAACACAAATAATCTATCAGACACACGGCATGCATTCTACCAATGAACACAAATAATCCTATCAGACACGGCATGCATTCTACCAATGAACACAAATAATCTATCAGACACACGGCATGCATTCTACCAATGAACACAAATAATCTATCAGACACACGGCATGCATTCTACCAATGAACACAAATAATCTATCAGACACACGGCATGCATTCTACTAATGAACACAAATAATCTATCAGACACACGGCATGCATTCTACCAACGAACACAAATAATCTATCAGACACACGGCATGCATTCTACCAACGAACACAAATAATCTATCAGACACACGGCATACATTCTACCAATGAACACAAATAATCTATCAGACACACGGCATGCATTCTACCAATGAACACAAATAATCTATCAGACACACGGCATGCAATCTACCAATGAACACAAATAATCCATCAGACTCACGGCATGCATTCTACCAATGAACACAAATAATCTATCAGACACACGGCATGCATTCTACCAATGAACACAAATAATCTATCAGACACACGGCATGCAATCTACCAATGAACACAAATAATCCATCAGACTCACGGCATGCATTCTACCAAGGAACACAAATATTTGGGAAGATATAGGTCATAAACGTTTCCATTGAAAGATTTCCCTAACTGACAAAGTTAAAAAGGGAAAGGGAAATTATAAATGAAGTAACTTAAAAGAATAATTTTTAAGTTTTTTGGCTTTCTGAGGAAATGCGACTGCTTCGTTTTGTATCTTTCATTTTCGAGAACGTTCTAATTATGTATAGGAGTGAAAAACCTGTAGCTTGATAAGGTCCAAGAAAAACACAGATGCAATAGACACGCAAACAAACACATACAAACACACATATAAACATATATATATATATATATATATATATATATATATATATATATATATATATATATATATATATATATATATATATATATATATATATATATATGTATATATATGCTCTGGCTGCCTATCTTCAGGACGAAAATATAGACCTAAGCTAATGACTGCAGGAAACACTAAATATCGGAATTAACTTGAGAAACACGATTTAACCGTGATCATCAACCGCTCGAATGCTGAAAATAAGAGAGAGAGAGAGAGAGAGAGAGAGAGAGAGAGAGAGAGAGTTGTAAGTTCTTTTAATGTGGAGAAATGATACTAACAAACAAACAAACACACACACCATTCTCCTTGATCGGATCATTTAGGACCAATGCCATCACCATCCCCTCCTGCAGTTCCAGAGGCCCCCAATGGAATTCGATCATGATGTCAACCACACGTCACAACACGTCTCCCATTCCCAACCCCCAAACCTGAGTGATGGGGGGGGGGGGCACAGGCGGACACTCACTGTCTGGTCTAACTAGGGGAAGTGGGTGAATGCTGGGCTATTCAATGGGAGTAAATTCCCCAAAATGCAATTGATTTAGTAGAATTCCGGAAATCCGCGCTATATGAAACATAAATAAATAAATAAATAAATAAATAAATAAATATCAATATAAAGGGTTCTTACAACAATCAATAATGAGGTAAAAGTGTTTGAACAATCTCATATTTAGGTGCAAATATACACACACTCATGTTCTGTATAGGACAAAAAGACTTCAGTACAATCCCTGAATCGTGTTAAAAGTAATTTCATTACCATTAAAGTTTAACTTTCAAATGAGAGAGAGAGAGAGAGAGAGAGAGAGAGAGAGAGAGGGTTTGATGAATATATAATGAGAGGTTCCTCTCAGAAGCCTCTTGATTTTCATACTTTTACCCGAGAGAGAGATGAGAGAGATTAATGAGAGAAGTAAAATTAAATGGCACCAGATGGACCAATTAAAAATGAATCAGGTATAAATTAAATGGCACCACATGGACCAATTAAAAATGAATCAGGTATATCTTGGAGAGCGCAGAGAAAATAAAAAGACGTTGTTGACGTCGCTCCTTTCCCTTAGTTAGCTATGAAAGGGCATAACGTCTCCTCTCTCTCTCTCTCTCTCTCTCTCTCTCTCTCTCTCTCTCTCTCTCTCTCTCCCCATGATGCCTGATGATACGGCGGTATTTATCCGGCCGATTTCACCCATGGGCGACCCCTCTGCACGTCGGATGGGTTTCATTAGAAAGCAATCAATCCCGCAAATGGAATTCTCATTAACGCCATTACTGCCGTTTCTAATGTTGCAACATGGATAATGATGAAGGACTATATTTAATCATTTTACAAAGGGAGGAACGCAGGGACGTGGGAAACGAAACGTTCCTTCTGTAAATAACAAGATACTACAGAGGGACTTGGCAAAAGTCTGTATGCGGTATGACACAAGAGTTGTTTTTTATTTTTATTTTTTTTTACAAGGCGGTTTTAGTCAACAGCGTTTCTGTGTCGAAGTACTCGTGGGTTATTGATCGGTTTGATAGCAAAGTTTTTCGCAATAACTACAAGGGTCACCAACAACCTTGTATGGAAGTACATGAATCTATTTCCTGGATGTATAGGTCTGTAGAAGGCTCACACCATAACTGACAGAACGGCCATTATGGGTAGAAAGTAATGAAAGTTTATTGACTCTTACTGTGCGTTAACTGATTAGCGATCGACCTGAGTGCATAAGTAAAATTACCATTCTTTCCTTTTAATTACATCCTGATCAATTAACTAGGGTATCTTTGTCGTTAACTGTGGGAGCTGGGTCATCTCTGGTGCTGGACTTTTAACTGAAACAACTTATCAAATAAGAATAAAATACCATGAAATTGGTGTGACCTTGAAAGTCACCATATGACTCTAGATACAAGGTTACACTGTGTTTAACCTGATACTAAAAAACCTACCTAAATCTA
>NC_089742.1:40963012-40985512 GCF_040412425.1 Macrobrachium rosenbergii | reverse complement strand
TCAAATAAAATTCATGCCATTTTAACAAATACAGCAGTAGAGTAGATCATCAAATAATGACGAAAACATTTCCGTTAACCTTCTAAAACAGTTAAGCAAAACCACAGAGACGCCTAAAGCACCATTTCCCCAAAATTCATCAACGGGACCTACAGTGCCCTTCCGGTACACGACTCCAGAATGCCGACTCGGGGCACAAGACAGAATGCCAATTCTCTCCAGTTGTTTTCCAAAGCATTCCTTCCTTTGAAGAAGCACACAAGAATGCATATGGATGAGAGAGCAGCCATCCTCCTGGGGTTCCGAAGCAGGTTACGGACGGATGAAATGGTCCTTTCTATACACTCTTTGTCCCCTCCTTCGGCCCCCAACAACCCGGGGCCTTTGAAGCCAGGAAAGTAACCGTGAATTCCCCTTCGATGAAATTCACTCGAGACAAATCTGGTATTCGATGGGAGAGACAAACACGGAGCCACTGAGGCCGGCTGTGACAGGGATCAAGTGTATTCCTAATAGTCCTCAATTCCTTACGTAGCATCGGCAATCATGTGTTTCTGACACTGACTGGGTAACGCAAATTTGGCTACATAACCAAGCGCTGGGGCACTTTCAGCCATTTACCACTTACAGTGAAAAGAGAAAGTTCGAGTGGCTGGACAGCAAGACAGGAGAAAGAAGTGGGAACGGAGGAAAAGTAAAAGGCTAAAAATCTGGGTGCAGCTAGGGACCGAAGGAACGCTGCAAACAACTTTTAGTAATGCCTACAGTGCACCACGTGAGGTGCACTGACGGCACAACCACCCCCAAACCCCAAGGAGTTTTATTACTGACATGTGAAGCATAAAAGATAGGTAAATACCAAGCGTTTCAAGTAACATACGAATCATACAGGATCATCCATGTCTAAGGATATACAGAATAATGAGTCACGCATTTCTGACAACAACAAAGCATGAAGAATTGCGTTTCCTTACGCATTCATGATAACGTGCGAAGCGTATGGAATCATTTGGTCTGAACGTACAACGTCCTCAAAGCAACATAAAAATATTAAACATAATTAAAAATTCATGACGAATAAATGGCAGTTCATTCCTAAAACATAAAGCAAAAAAAAAAAAAAACGTATTCCTATCAACACAATGACACAAAGAAGATATGTGATATATCCTCGATTAAATAAAAAAAAATAAGAGCTTTAGCTACATAAGCATTTTGTGAGGTGGACATCAAGAGGAACAAAGGAGAACTACGGAAGGGGCAAAATACTTCCTAACCCCCGCCCCACCCCCATACAAATATGTCTTCAATATTCACAAAAATCTCGCTAAAACTATTCTCATTTACTGCTGATCACGGGCAGTCACATCTTACATTGCGAATAACGAGAAGTCGCACACACTGACGTCAACGCCAGGTTTTTGTAATTTCAGTAACATTTTTTACTTTCATATTTCTAAGAGTAAAAACGTTACGCACTAAGTTGAAGGATATTCTTTTATTCGACATAAGTGTTTCTTCCAGAGTGTTACCCTCCGCTATTATGCAATGATTTTTGGGATGAGGATGCAAGCCCACGAGACGTATAAACTCCTTTGCAGCGGCAGGTTAGTCCCCAAATATGATCCTGATCCTATACAACACGAAAACTATGAAACTAAGATTATAAAACTAATAAAGACATAAAAATAAAACCTGATACCTATAATCCGAGGACACTAAAATATTTTCACGCCAACTCATGAACTGGAAAGAATATATATGTGTATGTATGCCTGTATGTATAAAATGTATATATGTACATATATAAATATTAAACTGAAAATAATAAGTTTAATTTATTAAAACAAAGAACAGATCTGAATAAGTCAAGAGTGGAGAGATTGGACATTTGCTTTGTAACAACTTTTAATTAAAAAAGGGGGAGACTATCTCGCTTGGCACGTGTAACAAATTGCTGTCTTTTTCCAGATCAAATTCTAAATTCTACTCAACAAGCACAACGAGAGAGAGAGAGAGAGAGAGAGAGAGAGAGAGAGAGAGAGAGAGAGAGAGAGAGAGATCCAGCTCCTCATGTAACAAACCAAACCTCTGACCCAAAACCCATTACAATTCGGGGTTCACCAGTGTTCTCCAGAAGATGCGAAAAATATGTTATGATGGAACACGTGAAATTCAGCTCTCCAACTATTAAAAAAAAAAAATGTTAACCATTTTTCCGACAGCTGTAAAACATTGATATTGCTTTCAGCATCACACAGCTATATGATTTCGCTTTTAATTCCTGAATCAGGCACGTCTCACTAAACACAGCTTTTATATCGGCAACAAAAGAGGAACGTGAAATATTTGGGGTGTGCTTTCAGCAGCATTTGCATTAACACCCAAGTACGTGAGTACGACGATTCTGGTGAGCAACCAAAAATAAGATATAAAATAAAAAATAATACACCTTTCTTCAATAAAATAATGCACTGTATACAGTGTAACGTACATTCCTGGCTTAACAACAGTATAATAATACTAATAATATTATTATCATTATTATTCAGAAGATAAACCCCAATTCACATGGAACAGGCCACTGGCTTGAAATTCAAGCTTCAAAGAATATGGTGTTCATTTGAAAGAGTTACAGAAGGTACTAGGAAAGAAATAAAGAAGAGATCAATTATCAGAAAAGAGAAAAATTAATAAATCAGTACACATACAGATAAAAATATAAATAAATTATTAATATTCAATGTAAATTGTTTTAGGGTATACGAAGTAAGACGACTTTAAAATGGATAGTTTCCCGAAAACTAATTTTTTATAACATCCCACAGCAGTAACTGTTATTACTCCAAAACAAAACACCATAATAACGAAATCTTATTCGTATTTCAATTTTTCTTAAGAACACGTTTCAAGAATATCATGCGCTTGATACTGCTACGAAAGTGGTCTTATATTTTCATCAAACGGTGTCAATAAATGCACTGGACTGTGGAATAGTTTGTGTGTGTGTGTGTGTACTCACTGAAACAAGGATAACAACAGAATGATTAATCAAGTTATAATTAATCAAAACATAAACACGATGACAAAAGTCTCCAGTAAAATCCTCAATGAAAAAAGCAAAACATTTTACAGAATTGTCTTGTCATTTTCAAGCTACACTTAGTACTTTCATTTGAATTTAATTACCTCGATTACGACGCAAACTATTTATAGCCCGTTCTCTCTCTGATAAATTCCCAGCTGACAAAACTAACAATATGAATCATACTGTCTTTCACTCTCTAATGAATTGTTCTCAGCTAGCTTGATTAACCGTGTCAACCATAAACGGACTAAACTCTCTCTCTCTCTCTCTCTCTCTCTCTCTCTCTCTCTCTCTCTCTCTCTCTCTCTCTCTCTCTCTGCAAATTTCAACCCTAATTCACGAGAATAAACAAGGGACCGAAATTCAGACTTCAACAAAACCCTCGACAAATTATTCTTAATTAAAAATCATTAACGGTACACCTGACGATTGCGTAAATTTGCTTTGCATGTTTTTAAGAAGTGAAATTAACAATTATTTACGAGAAAGGGTACTTTCCACGGATCATGGAGGAATGAACATACTGGTGTGTGTGTGTGTGTGTGTGTGTGTGTGTGTGTGGGGAGAGAGAGAGAGAGAGAGAGAGAGAGAGAGAGAGAGAGAGAGAGAGAGAGAGAGAGAGAATGTGCAAGACCATAGGATTGAACAAAGAAGGAGATAGATCGCGAGTGAAATTAATAGTGTACAAGAGAGAGAGAGAGAGAGAGAGAGAGAGAGAGAGAGAGAGAGAGAGAGAGAGACTTTATGCCATGTCGTACAAAACTCCCGATATAAGAAGAGGATTGTGCGTATGATGAACATCTTTGTCTTGTGAACTACCAACCATTATTAAAGCTTGCAACAGTTTTTAGAGGTCTGGTGCAAGAGGTAATGGTGATAATGAGGCCTCAACACCACCCAGCGTATTAGGTTTGTTCAGTTTCAACATAAAATGTCGATAATGTTCAAGAAATGTCTTTTATTCCAATAAACGTTAATGAATCCTTAAAAGAATGTGTAGTATGGTATATACTCTTGATTACTGTACAAATTTCTAAAAAATAAATAAAATACTTTAAACATTACCCCAATTGCGTTACAGTGTTCTGAAAAACTAGATTTGATTATATTTCTCATCACAGCGTTATCATATTCCGAAAAAAAATTACGTCTGAACATAATGACTTTCACCCAGCAGAAAAATAATTTTCGAAAAAAATAATTAAGTGTTATTTCTTACTGCAGCGCCAAACCTTTTGAAATTTTTTTGCTGAATAGTTTTTCCATACCGTAATAAGTTTCTGAAAACTTCTTAATTTTTAATTACCTCCTTTTTTATTAGCAACGCTCGTAATATATCACCGTTTTATGATCTCAAAATAACTTTCCCGAAAAAAATCACTGTCTTATGATCTCAAAAACTTTCTTGAAAAAAATAACACTTTCTGTCTTATGATCTCCAACAACTTTCCCGAAAAAATCAATTTTTTAATTACTGGAGGTAACTCAAAAGTATCTGAGTTACCTAGTAAGGAAATGAAGCTCAAAACTTATCAGATGATATGTGGCAAATCAAGATAATTTTGAAGGAGCATCTTATGTTGTCTGGATACTTAAAAGAACCGCATTACTATTTCCTCAAAAATTACTTTCGAACCGCTTTCTTACAGTGAGGACAATGGTCATTATATACCACGCATGACCTTTCAGCATCAATTAATGTCGCCCATTACTTTCAATTAACACACAGCAAATTACTTCTTGGACTCGAGATGGGGACATCATCATTTCGCAGCTGTAAATGAGCAACAGCACTGACTGATTAATGAAGGGAAATGAGTCGTAAAGACAGAGTTCAAAAAGAATTAGCAATCACCATTTATCGCTTGGGAAAGCCAGATGATGAATATAACAGTTAAGATTTATTGCCTTCATTATTTCAGAATATTTATATCAAACAGCGCGTACAATATACAGATAATGAAGTAAAAAGGAATTAAATATGTATGTCCAGTAAAATACTGCAGGAAGAAGCTGTGTTGACCTGCTATACAATTTATGAATTTCATAAAAAGTACAGGAAAGATAAGAAAGCTGATTACAAAGTAATAAAGAAATGAGGCTGGAATAAAAAACAAAACAAAAATAAAAACTATCATCCCGGAAGGTACCAAAAGGCAATACAATACATTAAGTTAAGTAAATTCAAGTAAATCAATAAATAAATAACGTGATTTGTTTATCAAAATTATTCAGGGCTCACTGCCCTTTCAGTATAATAAAATCATTAATGCCTTTCATTGCGAAAAACTGGAATGTTTCTTGTCACTGCAATACTTCTAAAAAACCAAATCTAATCTATAATCAAATTCTACAAAAGAAGAAGAAGAAGAAGAAGAAGAAGAAGAAGAAGAAGAAGAAGAAGAATTAAACTTTCGAAGCAGTTCCGATTCCGGAAAATTTTCTCTGTCGCCAATAATCAATACGCCTCAGTCTAGATACAGAAATGGAGGAAGGGGCGATGGAGGGAAGAGGAAGGGAAGGGGGTGGAAATGGGAGGAGGAGGAGGTTGTTGATAAGTGGGGATAAATAATGTGACCAATCACTTCACCATCACCTCATTTCTGTATTCTCTACTTTAGTCAAGTTCTGGAACTCTCTTCCTGTTTCCGTTTTGTCCGATTCTTAAACCCTTCGATGCTTTCTTTCGAGGTTGAGGGAGAGACATGAAAAAAAGTAAAAAAAAAAAAAAAAAATGAACACTTAAAAACTGGCAAATGATCTGTTACTTCTCAAAATACGAGTTCCATAACTGGGTTGTTATTGATGCTGAGAACTCTCTCTCTCTCTCTCTCTCTCTCTCTCTCTCTCTCTCTCTCTCTCTCTCTCTCAAAACATTCTTCTTCTCTCCTCCAGCCTTAAGCCCCTTTTCCCCTCTCCCTTTGTCTGAGGGATTTTTGAGGGTGATTAACGAGACAAAGTGACAACGAACTTCTCAAGGCTGGACTATCTAAAAACCATATCATTAATTTCATGCTGAAGCACACTTTCTTACGAATTTGTTTTCACTGCATACATACATTCACACACAATTTTATATATATATATATATATATATATATATATATATATATATATATATATATATATATATATGAAATATATACAAATACATATAATATACACATATATATTTATATAATATATATATATATGCATTTTCCCAAGTGGAACAATTCAAGTCACTCTATATATATGTGGAATTCAGGTCCACCTTCCCAGGAATACCTTCACCATCCTCGGCAAGGTAGTTTAGCATACAGTGCTTTTTTTTTGCCCAAAAAAGACTGAAACCGATAGTGACTAGTGCACACATAAACAAGTTCAAGTTACAAAAAAAAAAAAAAAACGACAGCAAATAAAACCTTACATTGCATTTTACCCTGTCGTTCTATCTTTTCATCTTTCACTGCATTATAAAATACATTCTTTAAATAACAATACATGAATAATCTCATAATCTCTCTCTCTCCAAATGTGTGCATGTGTGAGTGCCTGTGACTTTGTGCGCAAACCAGTTCCACAAACTTCAAACATCTTGGTACGTCCATTCTAAAGAACATGAGCTGCATGAGAGAGAGAGAGAGAGAGAGAGAGAGAGAGAGAGAGAGAGAGAGAGAGAGAGAATTTCTGGACCTAAAGTGTTCAATATCAGCACAAGTTTCCTTCTCGGAAAAGACATTTCGGGGAAATCCAACAATGATACAAACTGACAAAAAAAAAAAAAAACTTGACACTTTCCCCTTGAAGAGGAATATTCGTTGGCTTACCTTTTTTTTCGCTTCAAAGTATAAGTCATGCGTTGCCATCATGGTCTTCTCTACTTTCAGATATGGGTCTTTTACACTCTGTAAGGTAATGGCACTTCAGGCCTATTTTATACGAAATTTTCATTTATTGAAATAAAAATAAAAATAATACAATAATAAATTCAACGTTCTCTACGTCGTCAGAGTCTCTCTCTCTCTCTCTCTCTCTCTCTCTCTCTCTCTCTCTCTCTCTCTCTCTCTCTCTCTCTCTCTCTCTCGCACCATGTTCACAGTCTTTCTAAGAACATGAAGACTTAGTTCCATCTTCTGAAAAAGTTATAATGAAGTCTGTCCTTTATATGAATTAAGGATGGTAATGATCCTGTTGTAAAATACTGCCTTTTCGAGAGACTTACTTTGATACAGTGATATACAATTCGCAAAATATACATTTCCTTGAAAAGGATGATAAGCTTATTTGTTGCCAAGTGCGCCTCTTACGAAAGCATTAAATAAAATAACTGCAAATATAAATTAAACAATATACTTTTATATCTATAAAGGAGATAAATATAAATCTACCAGCATATCTTTATGTATTCAAGATACAGTATATCTTTATATCTTTATGTATTCATTTCACAGCATTTATTAAAGTATCCAAAGAACAACATACCATTATGCATCCGATTCTGAGCATTTTTGGTGAATCCACGTTCCAGAATTTTGCATATCAATCTAAAAGCAACATACTGGGAACCCGCGTGGGAAAACAACTTTAAGCATCTATTACTTCAAGTAATAGAAAATTTTAAGTTCAAAACAATGAATACAGCTTGAACTAAACGTAAGGTCTTTAAAAAAGCAACAGCTAACGAAGGGTACAAGTATAAGTCCGTTATGGGTGCTACTATTAATGCATGTCTGTAAATACTAGTGTATGCTAATAATTTTCTCAGCATGAAGAAATGACGAAGCAAATAAATACATATTCAGAATAACAAACTGTGACTTACAGTATTCATGCAAACGAGTTTACATATATATAGTATATATACATGTATACATATAAACATATATATATATATATGTGTGTGTGTGTGTGTGTGTGTGTGTGTGTGTGTGTGTGTGTGTGTGTGTGTGTGTGTGCGCGCGCGCGCATATATATCTGATTTAACCATAAACTGGAGCCAAAGTCTTTTTCAGTAACGTTGTAATTCAGTTTTAAAACGTCACTTTTACCAAACATTAGTGAGTCTAAAAATGAATGTCGATAATTAAGGTACAAAAAACTATTACTATTTTTTATGGGTTGTTACTTATCATTACAGTCGCATTTATCAAATGCAGTACCATTACTCATGCAGCTGACAATATTACTCACAGGATAAACGTCAGTGAAGGTTTTACATCAATACTGAATGGAAACTTACGTACAGTAACTGAGCATTAGTGCTACACATATCATTAAGAAAAAGACAGAAAGGTAGACAGGTAAACAGAGGAAATATATATATATATATATATATATATATATATATATATATATATATGTATATATATATAGATATATATAATTTATATATATATATATATATATATATATATATATATATATGTATGTATATATATATATATATATATATATATATATATATATATATATATATATATGCAGATAACAACAACATTATCAAAGTAAAACTAATACCACTCTGACGTCTGCTTTAACTCCCCAAGCAGGTAAAAGGGACAATATCAAAGAATATCTCTGATTACAAATACATTATAATAATGATGATGGTGATCATGCTCATTTTTTGTCACGGGTACTGATGATATTAAAACCCTTATTAGCATTGTTGTTGTTGTTGTTTTTGTTGAAATATGAATTGACTTGCGAAATTATTTATGAATTCGTTTCTTCATGAGTTGATTTAAAGCCTTGTAATGCTTAACAATGACGGCTCTCTCTCTCTCTCTCTCTCTCTCTCTCTCTCTCTCTCTCTCTCTCTCTCTCTCTCTCTCTCTCTCTCTCTCTCTCAGGCCCATGCATGTACCGGGTATTTCGAAATTAGAGCCCCCCCGCCTCCACAGAACAAATGGAAAGTTATGAAGATTTCTGCTATAGCCTATCTCCAAGTACATTATTTAAAGTTTCTTTTAAGCTACTTTTCATTTTACATTTCTTGTATTTTCAGACTAAGTGACGGAGTTAGATACAGCCATGGCTAACGACTCGCAGGAAATCAGATGGATTGACTGAATCCGGGTCATAACCTTCAGAGAGGCCAGGGATGCGGGCGCATCCTTTATTTCACGTTCCTGGATAGCTAAATACATCAAAAGAGATGAATCCTTTGTTAAAAGAAACTGGAACAAAAATCCATATGACTATCATCACGAAAAGAGTGAGAATCTTGGAAGGCCTGTAGTCCTTTCTCCGGAGTCAAAAGACATCATAGCTGAGGCAGTGGGTAGACCAAGGAAGTCTTTACGTAAATTGGCGCTTGAACTAGACACAAAAAGGGGAAAGAAGAGAAGTTAAAGTGCTGTATATCGTGAGTTGAAAAAATCTGGTATCAAGCCATTTCATATTATCAGCAAGCCCAACATCACTCAGCAACAGAGAGAAGACCGTGCATGGTTTTATAGTTCATTTCTTAAAGACTGGGATGAAGCTGGCTTTCTCCATATTGCCGCATCAGATGAATTCTTCATTTACACAGTCAGGAAGCCAAATCATAAAAATGGCATCATTTGGGCTGCAAAGTTGGATGATGTCAGCGATGACGTGGGCTATTGCCATTGTGAAATTTCCTGAATGTTTGGGAATTTTTCTGTTTCACAGCCAAACGGTTAATGTGGATCATCAAAGAAAAAGGAGTCATGGAATAGTGAACACTTCAGAGAAACTGTGCTTACTGGTGGAGTATTTCCTTTCCTCAAAGATCCTGAAAATGTGCTATCTGTTCAAGAAGTCACATTTTTGCATGATAAGGCACCATGTTTCAAGGCTCTTCAGACACAGGAGCTGCTTCGAAACAGTGGTATCGATTTCTTCTCATCAAGTGAATTTCCAGGTAGCTCCCCTGGCCTTAATGTGTGTGAAAACATTGGTAGTATCTTAAAGGATCGTGTTGAAGTGCGCACAGTGAATTATGAGGGTATACCAAGCCTCGACGACCTGCGAAGAGAGGCGACCAAAGTGCTCAGGGAAATGGAGTTTGAGTCTCAGCTTTCTTGCGATTTGCTGAAATCATACCCCTCCAGAATGCAGGCTGTGGTACAGGCAGGTGGAAGCCACACAAAATATTAAATACTCAGAGAGAAACTGAAATAAACACCTGTTCTGCATTACTTTTGTTTTTGTCCATATCAATTTTAGTTTATGCTGTAGAGGGGGGGGGGCCTCTAATTTCGAAACACCCTGTATATAGGTATGTATATTCCCATTATAATAACGTAATTTATATTACTTATATACCTAACGCTAGTCAACCATTCCCGCTTCCCCCCTCTCTCTCTCTCTCTCCTTCTCTATACTGCAAATAACCATACTGCGGAGGATGAATTTCCTCATCCTGATTATGCAGGATTACTGTAAGGGAGAACGTGAGGGTAAAAGAGAGAGAGAGGAGAGAGAGAGAGAGAGAGAGAGAGAGAGAGAGAGAGAGAGAGAGAGAGAGCAACGGGGGGAGAACAACATTAGTGAAAAAGAGCACTGATGTGGAATATATTGAGAGAGCACGAAACAAGACTAGAAAGATGAAATGGATACCGGGGGAAATTGATGAGAAAGGAAGGGGGAAGTATAAAAAAAAAGAAAAATAATCAAGACAAAGGTAGCAAGAAAAACACAGTAGCAAGAGAGAGAGAGAGAGAGAGATTCAGAAGACTTGATGTCCAAGATATTACGAGAGCTCGAGAAATATGACGACGTTTCATGAAAGTGACTCTTGCCAACTGCTAAGTCATAAAAGGAAAATAAAAAGTTCAAGGGAAAACAGAACAATGAAAACCAAAAACTGAATTCCACACACACACACACACACACACTATGTATAAATGTGTGTGTGTGTGTATATATATATATATATATATATATATATATATATATATATATATATATATATATATATATATATACATAATTTAGAAATGTATCAATAAAAATAAAATAATAAACACAAAGTATATAACAAAGAAGTGTAAAGTGACTTCATGCCGACAACAGCGTTATAAACCTAAAAGTACATCATTACCAAGCCATGTAATTAACTCCCAGCCAAGTCCTGAAAGTAGCAAAGTATCAAATGAATAAAATAGGTTCGAATATGGTAATAACCCACACAAAATGAGAAGGCATATTTTGATACGAAGTTTCAGTTCGAAGTATTTCCCGTAACACTCCTTAGCCAACAAGCAAAGGTGCGTGGAGGGTTCTGATTGATTAAGTAATAGATTGATGACATAAGGCTTAATAGGGGAAGAGCTGTGTGGGTTTAGACAAGGAAGAGGTAGCCCGGAAACAGGTGTGCGACGTTTTCGAAAACGCTGGATAAAATGAATCTATAAATACGACCTAATGAGAATTCAGTTTACTGATCAACTAATTGTCTTACAATTCTTACACATACGAAACTAGTAAAAAGGAAACTTAACAAGTAAGAAATGATATCCTCTCAAACTGCACAAGTATTCGACCTTGCTTTCCAGGTGTTCATACTTAATAAATTGTATGGTTAACATTATATTTCTGTAGCTATTTTTCGTTCATGAAAGGAATGACATTTCAAATCCGTATCATATCTGAAAACATTAAAATATACTTATCTTAAAAGTGAGATTAACACTACAATTCTATATCGAATATAATGAATTCTTTATGAACAAATCTTTGCCATCGTAATAAAATAAAAATTAAAAAGAAAAGAATTCTGCATCAGCGTCTGGGTTCAGATAATTTTTTCCAGATTTTACATTGGCTGACAAACATGGAGAAAGCAAACAATTACTAACAATATCTGAAAACCATTGTGGACAGACAAACAACTAACGTTAAAGTTCGTCAGGGGTAAAATGAATAACACAAAAATATGTCCACTCTAAACATTTATTTTGAAATCATAAAAAAAAATCACGAACCCATTAATCATAGATAGTCATACAAAAAGAGGCAATTTTTTTTTATTTCAGATATGTAACACTGCTGACGCAGTGCCGTATAAAAAAGAACATTTGTCATGGACACATTTCATTACTGGGGACGACTCTTTTCTTGATCTATTTAACTAGGCTCGTGGTTGTTTACCCTTATCATTATCATTTTTACTATTAACGGATATATTTTGACACTTATTTTGCATTACAAGATATATATTGTCATAACCATCATGCATTAACAGATATAATATCCTTATTTTGCATTAGAAGATATATAATGTCATAACCATCATGCATTAACAGATATAATCCTTATTTTGCATTAGAGGATATATATTGTCATAACCATCATGCATTAACAGATATATCATCATCATAATTATGTTTCAGTAAGAGATATATATTGTCATAATAATTTTGTATTAACAGATATATACTGTCATAATTATTTTGCATTAACAGATATATACTGTCATAATTATTTTGCATTAACAGATATATACCGTCATAATTATTTTGCATTAACAGATATATACTGTCATAATTACTTTGCATTAACAGATATATACTGTCATCACTATTTTGCATTAAGAGATATACTGTCACAATTATTTTGCATTAACAGATATATATTGTCATAATTATGTTGCATTACTGATATATATTGAAAATTACTTTGCATTAACAGATATATACTGTCACAATTATTTTGCATTAACAGATATATACTGAAAATTACTTTGCATTAACAGATATATATTGTAATAATTATTAACAGATATATAGTCATAATTATTCTGCAACAACAGATACATATTGACAATTACTTTGCATTAACAGATATATATTGTAATAATTATTCTGCATTAACAGATATAATTATACTGTCATAATTATTTTGCATTAACAGATATATATTGACAATTACTTCGCATTAACAGATATATATTGTAATAATTATTTTGCATTAACAGATATATATTGTCATAATTATGTTGCATTAACAGATACATAATGTCCTAATTATTTTCCATTAACAGATATATATTGCAAGCTTCGTTCACAGCACACATACCTGAACATTGTATTGGCGTTCGTTCGTTCGTTTTTTTTTTTTTTTTTATTGGAAACTATCCTCACAATTACCAAAGGAATCGACGACAAAAATATCCTTTTCAAGACATTTTAAGATAAGCTATAAGAAAAAAAAATAATCTTAAAAAAACCCTATCGCTTATTAACTCCCGCATAATTCATAGCGGACGTGAGGCTAATTACATTTATTCATAATGCGTTTCACTTCGCCTTTTACAACGCAACGATGAAATTAAACTACAAGCAAAATGGTGAATAAAACGCGCCGGGATGCTGAAATATACATCTGCTCTAATGGAGAGAATGATGTCTGTGTTTCGAGTTGGATGCTACACTAAATATTTCACCTTTTTATGGTGAGTGAACAATGGTGATGCTTCTCTTATGTACTGATGTATGTATCTGAGTATACATACACATACATACATATAAATATTTCACCTTTTCATGGTGGGTGAACAATAGAGATGTTTCTCTTATGTCCTGATGAATGTATTTTTGTGTGTGTGTGTGTGTGGGTGTGTGTGTGTGTGTGTATGTATGTGTGTATGTATGTATATATACTATGTATATATATATATATATTATATAGATATATACATACATACATACATATATATATATATACACATATATTTCACCTTTTTATAGTGAGTGAACAATTGTGATGCTTCTCTCATGCCCATATGTATATATTTGTGATAATATATATACATATATATATATACACAAACGCGCGCGCACACACACACACACACACACACACACACACACACACACACACATATATATATATATATATATATATATATATATATATATATATATATATATATATATATATATATATATATATACATATACATATCCATTTTCTGCTCACCAGAGTTCCATTTATTATTAGTATTAATATTTCATGTGTGAATACTTATGTATATCTCATGGTCCCTGGATACCAAGCGGACTCTACTAATCGCGTGACATGCAAGAGGAAACACGTATAAAATTATTCATGCTTTGTACTTCAAAAACTTCAGCACTGGAATAAATGAATACCTCAAGACAACTTCTGACTTAAAGAAGAAAATGTTGAAAATTTCCGTCCTTATCACATGTTCTTTTTAATAGACGTGTGTGTGTGTGTGTGTGTGTGTGTGTGTGTGTGTGTGTGTGTGTGAGAGTGAAGAGAGATGAAACGCAGGATAATCGGAAAACCAGATACGACCTGACGACAACACATCACCAATTTCACCTCAAGCGAAAGCTGCTACCTGTTTGCTACATTTTCTGTCTGTTCGTCAGTCTGTCCGTTCGACTGTCAGTCTGTTCGTCTTCCTATCTGTCTGTCTGTCTGTCTGTCGTTTAAGCTCAATTTGCGAGAGCATCCCCTGATGAGTCGTCGACATAGCAGAAATCGATGCGCTGATGACCTTTATGAACAGAGAGAGAGAGAGAGAGAGAGAGAGAGAGAGAGAGAGAGAGAGAGAGAGAGAGAGACACCTCTCCTTCATATTCCTCTCGGGTTATTGCTATTAGGACGATTTGCTTCTTCTTGCCTGGAGAGAGAGAGAGAGAGAGAGAGAGAGAGAGAGATACTCCAGAAATTAACTCATCAACGTAAAGACAATAACCGAAACTCAATAGCAGAGAGAACTTGAGGCGGAATCAGTGAGACATGGAGAGAGAATTTTAGAGTACAACTGAGAGAGAGAGAGAGAGAGAGAGAGAGAGAGAGAGAGAGAGAGAGAGAGAGAGAGAGACTGCTCCAGAAATTTACTCATCAACTGAAAGACAATAAACGAAACTCAATAGCAGAGAAAAATTGAGGCGGAATCAGTGAGACATGGAGAGAGAATTTTACAGTAGAATTGAGAGAGAGAGAGAGAGAGAGAGAGAGAGAGAGAGAGAGAGAGAGAGAGAGAGAGAGAGATACTCAGAAAATTAACTCATCAACGGAAAGACAATAACTTGAAACTCAATGGCAGAGAGAACTTGAGGCTGGAATCAGTAAAGAGACATGGAAAGAGAATTTTAAGAGAGAGAGAGAGAGAGAGAGAGAGAGAGAGAGGAGAGAGAGAGAGAGAGAGAGAGAGAGAGAGAGTTTTCAGTACAGTAGTTTTAATGCATATCTCATTGAGAAATCTTGTAACACTACAGACCCTTAAAAAAATAAAGTACATTTATACGCAATTTGAATAACAAAATACAAGAACAAAACGCAACAAGAAATAACGCATCACAATCAAGTACATTATCACAATTATAATTATAAATTATAATTAGAAAGGCATATGACGGGTAAAAATCAAAATAAAATTATACATCGACGACGCATATTTGTAAACAAACAGAAATCCCATCACAATCAAACTGCCTGGCTCTGGAACAAGATACAAAGATCTTTGCTTAATTGTGTCCTTAAGCTACCACAATCAAAGGCTTTATATAATATCTAGAGCATTATATATACAGCTATATACGGTACAGACATTATTATATATATATATATATATATATATATATATATATATATATATATATATATATATATATATGTCTGTGTGTGTGTATATGAGCGTGGTTTTTTTAGCCTAATAGCATTTTAGATATCCGGTTTGTTTAGAGCTACTGACAACGCAAATACTCACAAACGCACAAATGTGAAGCAAGCCCCTTGATATATTTTGCGTGCGTGCAAGCGTGCATGAGTGGGTGAGCGAACACAAATACCATGATGAGGCTGTCAAAAAAAATCATTCGTTCCCTCCAACACAGACCTACTGGAGAGAGAGAGAGAGAGAGAGAGAGAGAGAGAGAGAGAGAGAGAGAGAGAGAGAGAGAGAGAGAGAGAGAGAGAGCCTAACTGAATTTTAATATAAAAGATAACTCACTTGTCATGATTATCAGGTAAGACTGCTATCCAAAACAATAGCCATAACAGCCACAACAAATAACCAACTGTTATATGAAGGCTAAAAAAAATAAGCTTCTGAAATCATATCGTTAAATTTATATAAACTCGTCCATTTATCACGAATCAACGTGTATTAAATTCATGCTCTAGAAAAGGCACAGGATACTATGACTTGAACATAAATCAATAACAATCTTGAAACACGTTAATAGCCTACCAGTGAAATTTTAATATTGAAAAACCCACTTCATTAGTTTCTCTGTAAGAAACTATTCATAACTTATATCAGTCCCATTTTTCAGCCTTTTATCGACGCAGAGACTAGTGGAACGGGCAACATAATGACATTATCTAGCCCAGACAGGTCGAGTGATTGATTGCTTTAATATTAAATTATCCGGTGTCACAACAACAAAGGTCATCGACACCGAAAAACATGTAAATAAAATAATTTTTTTTTATTTTCATAGAAAGTCCAGACAGGGAGAAAAGACAGAAAAAGAGAAAAAGAACAGGACATTTAACCAAGTCAATGTATTCTATTTCTCCGAATAAAATCACAAATTAAAATTACATGATCCAACAACTATAAAATTTGGTCCAAATATAAAACAAAATCGCAACCTTGAACACAATCAGGTACGATCACATAATTACACACTTTAAGCTGATTGAATTAAAAGCAAAACATTCATTATGACATGACTATGCACTTCACATGAAAGCTATTTCAGTATCCAAAGCTTTGTGCGGGATGGAACTAATCAAGCTGATTTTTTTTGTGTTACTGCAGAAATGAAAAAAATAAGTTGGTTAGAGGACGCCTATTGTCAGCAGCGCCATAAATACACAATTCAAAATAAAATGTTCTTATTTGCCACGGACTGCAACGTCAACACTAGCAATTCTACAAACACGTTCGGCTTAAATATCCACAATTACTGTGAACTTGAATGGGAAGGGATCCTTTACTGAGGACAAAAAGCAACTAATTACTTTGCAGTTTCTAAAACAATACTGAGTGCTTCCCAAAAGTATAGGTGCCATATATATATATATATATATATATATATATATATATATATATATATATATATATATATATATATACTGTAAGAAGTTAAGTAGGGCATTGTGGCTATTAGAATTACACACACACACACACACACACACATATATATATATATATATATATATATATACTGTATATTATACACAAACACACACACACACACACACACACACACACATATATATATATATATATATATATATATATATATATATATATATATATATATATATCACTTACAAATAATGAATGGTACCAGAGGAAAATAAGCTCATCTTTCAACCCGACTACTTTTTCATTCTTCAACATTTTCTATTGCACCCATACGCACTCGACAATCACTTCTACGAGCTCTCTCAACCCTATACATTTAGCGCCCTCTCCTCCTGCATCCTTCACATACACATCTTTCTATTCTCTAAGGTCGACGACACTTCAAAAAATACCTACTCCATCAACAAAGACTACATTATGTTAAGACAGCATCTCTTTAGTCGTGTCTTTTGTTCTCCGGGTTCATTTACTCATTAAGGTTTCTTTCGGCATACTTCTCCAGTTGAACTTCCTTCCCTCCACAAAAGTTCTTGCTCAGATGCACTACTAAGTTTTCATTACTTTCCACCATTTAATAATACTGTGGATATATATATATATATATATATATATATATATATATATATAATATATACACATATATAATACATATATGTATGTATGTACACACACACACACACACACACACACACACACACACACACATATATATATATATATATATATATATATATATATATATATATATATATATATATATATATATATATATATATATATATATATATATATATATACAGTATATATGTCTATATACAGTATACATATATACACAAATATATAATGCATACATACATACATACATACATACAGTACATACATACATATATATACATATATTTAGTGTGTGTATAATCTACAATGACTGTTTTTTTATTTGCTAAACGTTACGAAACGGAAAGCATTTGACAGTTCTAACATATTTTTGACGTCGGATTCATTCTACTTCAGATTCAGCCACTGCATTAAAAGACTGACGCGACCGCTTTAACTTTATAATGACTTAGGTAATACCCTGTCAGCCTTTTCTTCTTCTTTTTCTTTTTTTAAAGCTTGTGCTTGAGATAGAGTTAATCCCTCTATATGTTCACTTATCCGTTTTGAGATGAAGCAAAGCAACAGACAGACAGCGAGTGGGCAACAACGATGAATAAACAAACCAACCAGGCGGAGGTAAACAGGAAGAGCTTGTTTCACATAACATCGGGGTTAATTAAACACCTGACTGAAATGGCGGGACAGCGGTCATAAACAAGTCCAAAGACCGGCGGAGGAGGGTGAACAAACACGCATGATCGATAAACTCCAAACGCGGTTCAAAAGCTCAGTGACTGCATGACTGATTGACCTACATGTCGCCTGACACTGTTGGTGATCGGCAGCCTCTCTCTCTCTCTCTCTCCTCTCTCTCTCTCTCTCTCTCTCTCTCTCTCTCTCTCTCTCTCTCTCTCTCTCTTCTTTCCCACAACTGTGGCCGTCTTTCTTCTGGTAGAACGATCGACTACGGGTAAGTTCGTTTTCCCCTAGATTACCATTCTTATTCCCCTCTTTTTTCTGGTTTCCCAACTTTATCCCCACTCGTCTTCCCCTAACTCCCCACCCTCAACCTGCCTCTTTCCCTACTTAACTACTCCCCCTTCCCCCTTACTCCCCACCCTCTCTCCCGCCTCTTTCCCTACTTAACTACCCCCTCTCCTTACTCACCTTCCCCACCCCGTATTTCCCTATTTACTTCTCCTCCTCCTACCTCCCACTGTCTGTGTTTTTGAATTTAACTAATCCCCTTTCCCTTACTCCCATTCCTCCCATGCCAACTTAACCACTCCCCCTTCCCACTACTCTCCACACTCCACCCTGCCTCTTTCTCCCTACTTCATTACTCACCCTTCCCTTACTCCCCACCCTCCCCCTTGCCAGTCGTTCCCTTCTAAACTACCCCCTCTTCCTTACCCCTGCCTCTTTTCCTGCTTAACTTTCACTTACTCCCCACCGTTCCCCTGCCTGTCTTTCTCTACTCAACTGCTTCCCCCTTCCCCATACTCTCCACGCTCCTCCCTGCCAGTCTTTCCCTACTTTATTACCACCCCTTCCCCTCACACCACCCCACCCTTGCCCCCTGCCTCCAGCCTTGTTTTCCCTGCCCAGTGCCTCGTAACAGATGTTTCTCCCCTCGTCGGTCCGTCACGCTCTTGTGACTCCAGTAGGGGGACCGTGCTGGTTATACAGCAGCTTGCTTCCTGCACAGTAACAGTTTGCTTGCTAAGCGCAGGTATATCCGCAGAGAGAGAGAGAGAGAGAGAGAGAGAGAGAGAGAGAGAGAGAGAGAGAGAGAGATAACACCTAGGGTACTGGGAAAGGAAGGGGAGAATGTTGTATCGCGCTGTACATATATTTTGCTGGTAAAGGACTGCTGGAGGAATGTTCCTTAAGTAATGAGTCAGAGGATTGTTGGAAACAGGAGAGACCGTCGTGGTCGTTGGTGACTCTCTCTCTCTCTCTCTCTCTCTCTCTCTCTCTCTCTCTCTCCTGTTGTACGTATTTCTATTTTTCGGCCGTATATTGGTTCTAGCTTTAATTGAAACTGAAAGGGATTGTAAATTTGCAAGGTTAGCTTGTTACACAAGCATTTACCTATGGAATTATGCTAACAAATACATTTTACCTATGAAAGGAATGAGAGGATTGGTGTAGTGAATTCTCAAAATGATGATGCCAATAATTTAAGTAATGTTTTTAGAAACTGTTGAAGGATACGCTACTAGCACAAATTACAAGCAAGTACACAAACAAGCACACACAAGAGAGAGAGAGAGAGAGAGAGAGAGAGAGAGAGAGAGAGAGAGAGAGAGAGAGAGAGAGACCTAAATCCCTTACATATGAGGTAAAAGTTAGGGTTTACGAACTACCAAGAACCATAGTCTTTTGCTTATTATTTTTCTCTATTATTTCTCTGTTATTATTATTACTATTATTTCTCTATCACTTCTCTTCCCAACTGGTTACAGAACTCAGAATATAAAGACTATTAAAACAAATATAACTACAAATAAACATATGCATATAAAACTGCAGATCTTTTAACCAAAACAAGGGAAGGACGCAAGACTAGAAAACACATTGAAAGAAATTATGAAATGTAAAAATAACAACACAAGAAACATAAATCATCGATATACGATTACACAGTGCGCAATGACATGAACGAAAAACACTTCCATGAAAAACACAAACATGAACTAAGAACACCAAATGCGGGAAAAACACGATAAGAACAACGAAAAAAATAAAAAATACAAAACAGGAAACGTAATGAAAAGAACGAAAGACACGAGAACATAAAAGGAAAGCAATGGAGGATATTATTAAATAATAATAATAATAATAATAATAATAATAATAATAATAATAATAATAATAATAAAACCCTATCTCCTCCTTCGAGAACGACTGCAAAATGCAGTGAACCCAAATCAAAACCCGACAGCCACGGTGACGCAAAAACACATACAAACTAAGTATGCAATAAAGGCGCGCTTGCGTACTTGAATCGCCCTCTCGATATGAGGTTGAAATATGCGCATGCAAAATGCGATTTGAATGGGAATGTCAGGAGGTTATTACGAACCGAATCTTTATGTCCATGAATATTGAGCCGGAGCTATTATCAGTCAGCAAAACCAATTTCACATTGAATAAAACGAAGAGGAAAGAATGTCAGAGAGAGAGAGAGAGAGAGAGAGAGAGAGAGAGAGAGAGAGAGAATTAAGCAGTTTCCGATAGAGGAGTAAAAATTACTTATCGTAACATTTTGAGAGAGGGGGAAGGGAATGGTAATTATCCAATGATAGGAAAATGGAAGAATATATATATATATATATATATATATATATATATATATATATATATATATATATATATATATATATACATACATACACACACACACACACACACACATATATATATATATATATATATATATATATATATATATATATATATATATATATATATATATATATATATATATATACATGCATACATACATACATACAGAGAGAGAGAGAGAGAGAGAGAGAGAGAGAAAAGGGGAGGAACGGTTATTAATCGCGTATTTTTCCGACCTGTTCTCTTGCAATATTTAATCCGAAAATGTATGCCGACATGAAAAAGCTCTACACCAATTCTCGTTTGGATATCCTGAAGTGCCCTTCGCCTATCGATTGGGAGGCCATTAGCAAGTTCTTACAGACGTGTATGAACGAGGGGAGAGGCCTGGCTTTGCATCGTCATTAAACGAGATCATTTGTGTGCCTATGATACATACACACACACACACACATACCGTACACGGGCACGGGACGACCCCGCATCTGAGAGAGAGAGAGAGACAGACAGACAGACAGAGAGAGATAATATACAATTATACCACATATTTCCATATATTTCAAAACAAAAGACAATGTGCATACCTCGAAAACAGAAACAGAAATTAAACTATGCAGCAATGAATTCAAGACATTTCATAGCAGGTTTATGCCAAGAAATCAAAATCCAATGACAGTGAATAGAAAAACATTCATCATACAAGTATTCAGAACGGAAATAGCTCTGAGAGAGAGAGAGAGAATCTCCCTACATTCATTTCTTCACACCTTCAAGCTACGCGGTTAATAATGAAAATGAATAACAATCAAGCAATGGAAAATATGCGCTGTGTTATATACAGACCCAAATAAAAACAATATGATGCTAGACCTAAATGAGAGAGAGAGAGAGAGAGAGAATCTTCCTATACTGTATAAGTTTGTTCACACCTTCAAGCGATACCGTTAATAGTGAAATTGAATAATAATCAAGTAACGTTAAATATGGGGACAAATGAACACAATATGATGCTACACCTAAACGAGAGAGAGAGAGAGAGGAGAGAGAGAGTTATACAACGTGTATTTCAGTCCTACGTGTTTCCATAAATAATCGAAATGACTGAAGGTCGCACAAAACACCGAAGCACCCACAGCCAATCATCCACATCCGCGAACACTGTCTTTCTCCATAATCCTGTGAAGGTGACTCACTTGTTTAACGAGTTGTGGCAGCACTACTTATCTGCTGATTGCTTCACTACGAGACATCATAATGGACCTCTCTCTCTCCTCTCTCTCTCTAACAACAGCTTTTCCGACAACACAAATATAACAAAATAAAAAAAAAAGGAGAAGCAAAAATAAGATCAATTGTGTTACCTTCTTATATATAT
>NC_089742.1:40938012-40955512 GCF_040412425.1 Macrobrachium rosenbergii | reverse complement strand
GTCTCTGTCACCAGGAACTAAATTCAGAAACGCCATTTCTGAGAGGACCCACCATGCAACTGATGAGAGAACCGTTGTAATGACGAGCGAACCGAGGAGGTACAACACAAGTAGAAAATAGACTGAATAGTTTGGAAAATACATGAAGGATACGAAGCAATGTCAACGAACATACCAGGTTAGATCATTACCCAACAAGGTATCTACAGTATATGGCAAAAATGTAAAGTTCAATGAAACACTTTCAACTCGACCACGAATTTGGGTAAAGGGGCTGGCATTTTGGAAGGTGGTAGAGCGGTCTCGAATGTGTAGCTTGCCTACGCCTTTGACAAAATAAATAAATAAATAAATAAATAAATAAATAAATAAATAAATAAATAAATAAACAAACTGACACCTTATCTTCATGACTAATAATGATATTTACCTCCCCATAGCACTTTGTTCAAAGTTAAACTGCATTCCCAAGCTTCTTCAAAAAGCAGTTGTTGGACGATAATTAAAAAAAATCGCCTTCACGATCCTCGTGTTATCTAGATAACAAAAGGGACTGAATGATTGATTGATATGATTTATAACGTGGCGTTACACCATATGTGGTTATCGACGCCAAGTGGCGGGCAGTCACTATGACTATGAGACACATGCATTACATTAGCTTCAGTGTGTTCCAGTATACAAAACTATACCAGGTTGGAAGTGAATTTACGGTTTTAATTTTACCAATTCTACGAAAATAAATTTGCCCACAGTTGGAACTGAATTTTAGGTGGTTTCATTTTCGTACTTTGGCAGATGTAGCTTGTACACGGCGGAGACTTAATTCTTAAACAGGGGAGGAAATTTTATGTTCTCGTTTCAGTAGTTTTAAGGAAATAAACCCAATAAGGTTGTGAATGAATTTAAGGTGGTTTTCATTTAAATATAAGTCTCCCAATAGAGCAGGCAATTAAATACACAATACTGAAGAATATCTGTCTTTAATTACGACAAAGCTCGGTCGTTAATTTAGATTATTTCAGTGCTATTTTCTTGAAATACAAAATTTTTTAGGAAAATGAGAAAATCAGTATTTTACTAAAAACATAATGAAATAGGAGGAAAATGAGACAAAATGTTCGACCTATGACATGACATATCAATACACCACTAAAGTAAAAATTAATTACAAATATTTATATAAAAACTAAAGAAATAATTCCACCCCTGTAATCTCACCAAACGTACAACGCTCTCGGGCATAACACTGGAGGATGCACTAGCCTTAACTCGTTCATAATGCATCAAGTTAAAAATAAACTATGGTGAAATTATTCAACTAGAGCACTATTTAGCGCAGTTTAACAACTCTTTCACGTGCAGGAATAATAATAAGAAAAAAAATACCTCATGCCAACGAAAGATAAGTTCACACAGATTTATTTTCCTGGTACACGAAAGTAGAAATAATTTCTGATCCACAAGCAGTCATTTCACGCGTATATTTCATAGCCTAAGAACCGTACTTAATAATGTTATATTACTATGGGCATGGTAATGTTCTCTCTCTCTCTCTCTCTCTCTCTCTCTCTCTCTCTCTCTTTTATATATATATATATATATATATATATATATATATATATATATATATATATATATATATATATATATATGTATATGTATATATATATATATATATATAAACATATACACACATATATATACACATATATATATATTATATATATAATTGTGGCTATAAATGCAATTAGTTTATAAAATCAACATTTTCATTCAATCTCAAGTTACTTACTTCTCTCTCTCTCTCTTCTCTCTCTCTCTCTCTCTCTCTCTCTCTCTCTCTCTCTCTCTCTCTCTCTCTAAAAAAATCAGAGTCAAAGGAGCGAAAAGCGTCCTGAAATCCCTTGCTATTTATTCCTATTTTTCCCTGGAGATTTTATATAAGAAACTTACGTATTCCTCGTGCGCATGCGCGAACTCGCCGTCCATGTGTTGGCTGCTGCACCCCTCTTTTAACCTCCTGGTTGCCCTGAATACTAAATACAAGGAGCTCTTTTGCCACATCATTTTTTTTTCTTTCTAGACTTTTCACTTCTTTTCATTGTTTTTTCTCACCTCCTCTGAAAAACGGAGGACAACATTTTAATAAAAGTTTTGCTTCCGAAGATTTTAATCCGTTTGCGCGCTCGTGCATATTTGTACTCTCTTTAATTTTAGAAAAATCTAATTTGAATTCTGACTTTTGTTTCTTATCACAAAAGTCTAACAGAGCGAATTTACGCAAGATTCCCTTTCTCAACTAATATAAATTTGGACAAGATAACATTACATAATTATAAGGAGTGATGGTGACATCAATTCAACAGAACGTAAACTTTGACAAGACAGTGTTAAACTTATAATCATTCGATTATGACATCACTGAATGGGACGCGAATTTACATAAGATATCACTAACCACTGAATTATTACCATAGGTTACGATATGATCTAGAACAATGTAAATCTTGACTGGGTGGTATTGCCTCCAAAATCATTACGGTAAATTGTGAAGATTTAAAACAGCGTAAATTTTGACATGATAGCATTATTATGAGATACTGGAGTAATTAGGTTGAAATGAAATTTAAGGACGATAGCATTACTCTGGAAGATATTATTACTAAACTGATGGTAGAATAGAAAAGAATAAAGGATTTAGGCCAAAGGCCAAGCGCTGGAACCTATGAGGTCATTCAACGCTGGAATGGAAATTGACAGTAAAAAGGTCCGAAAGGTGTAACAGGAGGAAAACCACGCAGTTGCACTAGGAATCAAGTGTTAGGAGAGGGTGGGAAGGAAGATGGAAGAGAGAAAATATGAACGGGGATACAGTAAAAGGATTTAAAGGGGTTGCAACTAGCGGCCGAAGGGACGCTGCAAAGAACCTTAAGTAATGCCTACAGTGCACCGCATGAGGTGCATTGACGGCACTACCCCCCTAAGGGTGATTATCATAAACACTGTATACTGCAAAGCCATTCCTTGACTGGAATTCTAGATATCATGATTGTTCTCTTATTGTTTTCCTCGTGTATCTGACATTTTCTCCAGTCGAAGATTTCCTCAGTCTCTATGCCAACAAATTTTTAGTTTCGTTTGGTTCTTGAGAAAACAATAAATGAGATCTGAGAATGTGTGCTTACTCAATTAAAATTCCATCCCTTTCCTCAGGTGTCTGACAAAGAAGGAGAGACCAAATAAATTAGAAATGCAGATAATAGTTGAAGTGAAATAATGTGCAATATATATCACAACCGTTAACATATTTAATACTTTCTTGCTCACCAGATATTGCAACAGGATACCCACTACCTCGCTTACCCTGGATACGTGAATCAAAATAAATAAATAAATAAATGAATAATAATCTTTTGATCTAAACATTTGTTGTTGAAAAAGGAAAAAAAAACACACAGATAACGGCGGGCATGATATTGCAAAAGGGAAAGTAAAGACAGAGAAAGAGAATATTAAAGGAAAGAAGAGAGGTGTATGATTTCGCTCGAATGATTTAATGGAACAATTCTTGCAGCGAAATGATATGAAACTCCAGAAGGAAAATCCCCACCCCTTCGGTGCATAACAAATCTTGTAATTCTGCGTGGAAACTAAAAGGGGAAGGGGAGTTGCAATGACATAAAAATAACTTTAGATATAAAGCGCATTCACTGCATGTACAATTATTCATTGATATATTATGTTGTACTTAAAATATGACTCTGTGAATCTGCATATAATTACCATGTCCTCGTCAGGAAGTCAATAACATAAAGCAACCATGATTCTCTCTCTCTCTCTCTCTCTCTCTCTCTCTCTCTCTCTCTCTCTCTCTCTCTCTCTCTCTCTCTCTCGATGAATAAGTCTTGCTTGTGCACTGCCCTCCTACGCCGAAATTCCTGTTGCCATGTTAGAATTTATCCTTTCTTTATTTTTTAATCTTCGTCGCTTCCTTTCCGCGTCGAATTCTTTTTGGAACCATGCATTTCTCATATCCGAAACTCGCCAAACCGAGAAATGCTGTTCGCTGAAACATGGAAAAATACAATGAAAAAATACCGGTTGTTTCAAAAGAGAATTCTGAAATTTGTTGGTCCACCTTCGCCGACCAAATAAACACGAGCAGACTTTCAGTATTGCCCGAACAAGGAACTGACTCCCAAGGGTGAACTTTCGTGAGATTTCTGGAGATAAAAGGGAAAGAGGTCTCCTTCCTCTTTTTGTCTTCAAATTGATAAAGATGACATAAATACGATCAAAATTAAATATTTCATACTGGGACATACAATCTTAAATGCTAAAAAAAGATATAATTTCCAACCACGAATTGTTCAACATGGAGGACTGTAAAAACCACAGGAGTTACCATAAACGAGAAAGATCCAAGAAAAAAACTGAAAGAAATCACATCAGCTAAGATAGCGATTGCTTCATCCTGTGAATTCTTATCACTTTCATTACTGACGTTTCACCTTCTGAAACCGAGACATAGAAGAAACTGTAGTTTCACCTTCTGAAACCCTGACATTTATGACTGTTTTTCTCGTGAAAACACGATATTCAAGACAAGATTTATCTTCCTTCACCATTCCATTTTCGAAGCTGAAACTTCACTTTCTGCAACCAGGACACTGAAGAATCCAAGTTTTATCATATGAAACCATGACATGTTGGATACATACTGACAGCACTTTATATATCACATCACTTAGGATTCTGTTGTTAAAATATTATTTCCATTACACTTCCTGTTCGAGTTTTTTCTCACCCAGCCATCTCTCTCTCTCTCTCTCAACCAACTAATTATTGATAACTAACCAAGGATGTTTACACAAAGATCCACCCTCTCTCTCTCTCTCTCTCTCTCTCTCTCTCTCTCTCTCTCTCTCTCTCTCTCTCTCTCTCTCTCTCTCTTTATTGATAATTAACCAAGGCTGTTTACACAAAGATCCACCTTCCCCTACCGCAACACCTATTTGCTCCAATACATTTTACCATGGTGGAAACAAAAGAAACTAAGAGGTATAAGCAAATGAATAACAGATGGTCACAGAGAGAGAGAGAGAGAGAGAGAGAGAGAGAGAGAGAGAGAGAGAGAGAAGAGAGAGGAGACAAGGGGGCGGATTAGTTAGCGGTGGTTTGGTTACGACAAATAAAGGCTTATATGGGGGAATATTAATGGGGCTAGACCAACAAAAGCTGGCGATTATACAGATTTTATTAAGGGGACATCTGATACACATATCTTCGTATCTTTTATTCTATGAGAGAGAGAGAGAGAGAGAGAGAGAGAGAGAGAGAGAGAGAGAGAGAGAGAGACTTAAGTCACTCACGAACGAAAAGCAAAGAACTAAAAACCTGATCACTGTAATCGACATGAAACATCAACAACAAAGTTTAAATATTTTTCATGTTTCTAAAGACCTCCAAATCCTCTAATAGCTACTTCACTGTCAGTTCACTCACGAAAAAGAACGGTTCCTAGCCCTAATAAGCTAGGAAAATTGCATACAAGGATAACCGATTCATTTCTATAAACTGGCGCTACTAACGTACTATCACAGAAAAATGGCCGGGAGATAGGAGAGCGATGGGGGCGAAGCTGATCATTCAGTCTTGACGCAGTCTCTTATTTAAAGATATGTTTTGATATACCAGCGAAAAAAATACTTGTAGATAAGACCATTCGGTCCCAACTGTATTTGACAGTTAATTAAGGATGAAACTAAAGTCAAGAAAAGTCAGTGTGTCACTCAGTCTTTCTTTCTCTTTCTCATCAAGCCTCTCTCTCCCTCTCTCTCATTAAGTCTTTACCGGGCTCATGTATAAGGCAACAGCCATGACTACCTACTTTTACCCAAAGGAGCTCTTCCGCTCACCCCTCATGTCCCACTTCCAAACCCCTCCAAGACGGTAAATTCCGACCATACCCCCTTCGGGCAAACTCCCACTCCACCGTCTCTCCAACGCCATGAATTCAACCACTCTACTGCTTCCCTTTCCCACCGCTGCTCAGAACTTCTTTTCAAAATATTGTAGGTCCTCGATACTTTGGTCAATATATCCACCCTTGTGCCTGCAAGGAGGTTATTGTGCCTGGTATCCCCTGCTATCCCCCTTACCTCCTTCCTCTACTCTCTCGTCCTACGTCATTTACCCTTCTTCAGTGTTACCACCAAACTCCTCATTCTCACTTCCTGCAGGTCCCGGTCCTCAGCACCTTTCTTCCTGAACTGGAAGCCCTAAACAACTTTCCTCCAGTTATCCCGCTATTACCTGCTGCTATCCTCCCCCCTCACCTGTCATCAACCCCATCCCTCCCTCCCTCCCTCTCACACCTCTTATTAGATATCTTCCATACCCTACCCTCCAATCCCCGCCTCTATAGTCCAACAATTTTAGTAGGCACCTGAGGGGAAGGGAGGCCCTTGAGAGAGAGAGAGTTTTTGAGTAAGTTCCATTGCTGCCACCCTTAGGGACTCTCGAGACCAACCCTGCGGGGCTTTACGCTGCTGATTCCAGCGAGGCCCTTTTAATTCATTTAATCCTAACTCATTAATCTGTGTGGTAGGGGAATTCTCCTCTAAATGCCCTGGCATGACAGTGTTGAGAAACAAGTGGAAAAGGGTGGGGGGGAAGGACACAATTTTTTTTTTCCATTCCTCAAGCACCCTTCCTTCCCTCTCAAACTTTTCTCGGGGTCCCAGGCAGTCGCACTTTTGTGGCAGATCTTGGGTTCAGGTGGCCTGTTAAAACATTGATTTTCTTGTCTCGACTCACTTTCTGTGAACAATGGAAAGTCCATAAACCCCTCTATCAGTCATTTCATTGGTGGTTGTTTGTATTTACAATGCCTCTGTTTACACTTCAAGAGATGTTTCTAAATGATTTTGGAATTTTTTGTATCATTTCCCTGAATCTGTGAATGCTGTAAATACACGACAGCTTTTGGAGTAATGTTTTTTCTTCTGCTCAATCCTGCTAAGATCTCCTTTTCCGCGAGCATTCCAAACAACAAATAACAATACAACCTAAAGGCCGTGAAGCGACAGAAGGACCTCTTCATAACAATAAATATAATCGCAAACTAAACGTGGATTTATAGTTATAACAATAGCCTATACTAACAGCAAAACGTCAGCACATAAACTAAGTGGCTACAATGCTATCACTGGTACTTATCTAAATCTGAGTTTGTGTACAATTCCAGAATTCCCATCTCCCTTTCTAATTCAAAGATAATTTCGTCTTAATTGGACTCCTAAATAGTCTCTACAGAACGGCCTTATTCCTAAGAACAACCCCCTCTCCCCTCCCCGCTCTTCCCCCAGCTTTGTGGTCTAAGTGGAACGTGAAAGGAATAAGCCGTATGTTACACAGTTACTGTGAGATCAATTTAAATTTTGCTACTGAAATGACTCCCTAAATTAAGCTGTATGCCACTGGAAGAAAAGTGTGTGATAATGGTGAAGCACGCCCCCTTTAAAAGAGGCAGGCCCTATAGCTCGGGAAACGCAGACGAAGGCAGAGAATGCCACACACACACTAATGTGAATGATACAAGGGCTGATTAAACCGACTGACCCTCGAGTTCGCAATTTCCACGGCATGTGAGAGAAATCAAAGGCTGAAGTTTACTAAACACTTTCCTAGTTTAATGATATAAGAACTTTGTAAGCACGTTACGCTACGAGGTTTATTCATTTAGGCTATTTCTACAGGTCAAAACTATTCCAAGTCAAATATGAAAAAATAACATCAAATTTAGATCTGACCATCAGAATAGAAGCAACATTTCTATACCCGTTATTCAGAAAAGACCAAGTGCAACAGGAAAAATATTATGACAAAATCTCCATGAAAGATTGACTGACTAACCTACTACATTAACTATAATCAATGATGCATTAACTGTAAAACACACATAATCAATGATGCTATAATATATATATATATATATATATAAGAATATATATATATATATATATATATATATATATATATATATATATATATATATATATATATATATATATATATATTATATATATATATATATATATATATATATATATATATATATATATATATATATATATATATATATATATATATATATATATATATATATATATATATATGGTTATTACTATATCCTATATATATATATATATACTTACACTTCCTCACCTTACACCGTAATATTATCTAAACCTATTAAAAATGGGCAATATGTCATAACGTTACATTTCTTCAAGTAGGACAGGAGCTTCGTCGACAAACTTTAAATGTAATAAGACACATGATAAGAGATATGCATCTTTCTGAAAAGGATACTGTCAATAGAAAAGGAATGAAAAGCTCGAGATGCAAAACTGAAAGGAGCACAAATGACCATCGGGATATAAAAATTGGTGAAACGCAGTAAAAATGCTTTCTCGGTCAATTGTGTGGGGTAAATAACTGTGTAAGTGCAAGTTTATAAGATATATAAGTGTAGTAGCTGTATAAGAAAATTCATATAATTATTTACATACATATATATATATATATATATATATATATATATATATATATATATATATAATATATATATATATATTATATATACATAACGGCACCTGTGAACTCACTTATTTTCAACGTCGTCTCACCAGCGAGACCCGTGATGAATCCCACAAGAAGGAAAACTGATTTCGTTTCCTCGAAAACAACGATACCTATGCAATGAATTATGATGTCGGTAGTTAGCTGACTGAATAGGGATGCAGTCAAGGTGAGAGGGGCAGGGGACGACGGCTCCATCCTAAAGTGATGAACTGGGAATCGGGTGTTTAACAAGCATAAGAGCCACCTTTCTAGGAATAAATGGCGAAATGGCGTAGAGTTGAAAAAATGAAAAAGCAAGCATAATAATATCTTGTACAGACCTTATACGGCAAGAGACAACAATTTCCTCTGAAATGCAAATACACGAAGGACTTCGGTCTAATATTCAAGAGGGCATATTAATACAAAACTTCACAATCGATGGCAACAATAACCAACCAAAGTCTGCAACAACAGGAATCCTATTACCGAAGATATATCGAGTTAAACTTGGATGCAGATATAATTGGAAGTTATTCAGCTTCGGTTTCCAGGCTATTCATTACACGACGATGTTAACGGCAATGGGGCACAATGGTACCGTAGAACCAACCGTGAATGATTAATCCTTTATTTATTCCGCTTTCATGTATTCATGATGTAAGGTAAGATAGAAAAACACGCACACACACACAATATACATATACATACACACACACACACACATATATATATATATATATATATATATATATATATATATATATATATATATATATATATATATATATATATATATATACGTGGGACACAAGGAATCTGATTACTCTGGAAATAAATTACGCTTCACAGAGAGAAAAAGGGATCATTGTGTCCTCGGAATAAAGGTAAAATAAGCTAGTAGCGAGACAATGCATAACGATAACTTGACAAATCACATGGATTCCGAGAGCTCAAGGAATCAGACTCATGGTGGAAATTAGTACCGTACGTGTCAAATGTCGAAAGGATCAAAGCTAATCTCTCTTTCTTCAAGAGAAACAAATTTTCAACGGGGGACTTTGTTGCTAATAATAATAATAATAATAATAATAATAATAATAATAATAATAATAACTAGAGCGTATTCTTTACGACAATAATGTACACATTTCCGAACAAATATCCAGCAGATGTTATTAGATATGCAGTTATGCAGTTACCAAGGATTTGGGGTCCTAGTCACCAATCGACTTTTTTATATATATACCCGGCAATAATGAAAAACAAACAGATACTGATTTTGAAAATATCAAAATTAGCATCATCAAGTCACCAAAGAGTCATATAATCATCTCAAATTGTTCCACGGAAACAATTAAACAAATATGTCAAGTTAGTTGAGTTATCTGCCAAGCGTATTTAACAATAAAAAATAAACCTCAAATTTCACTTTCTTTTCAAACTAGATTCTCCGCTTTCCGTTAAGTCACGTCAGTATGATAATATACTAAACGGGTAAGATCAAAACGAACTTTTAATCTAATACAATTTGCAAGATGAGATGTGACAATCTAATTAGTAATGTCGGGAGGAGAGTCGTCTACATCAAGTTCCAGGTGAATTAAAAGGAAAAGGCAATATATTTAAATATACATACATATATGTACATGCACACAAACTCACACACATACATATATGTATGTATGTATATATATATACTGTATACATACATACATATATATATATATATATATATATATATATATATATATATATATATATATATATATATATATTTTGAACGGATGAATGACGATTCAAATGCCGCAATTATTCAGCATCCACTTAACAACAAAGCAGATCACACAACAGTTTTCAAAACTGCTGAGAAGAGTTTCCTATTTTTGAAATAACCTAATATACCGTTTTACATACTTTCGTATGTTGCCATGTGTATATATGCATACGTAATCCCAATTATTCTGTGCGCGCAAGAATATGTAAATAAAATGTACAGTATCCTTTTCAAATAAGGACAAACACATGTAGTGAGGTTGCAAGCTCTACTTTATTGCATATCCATATTTCCTGGTTCCAGATGAATTATTTCTAACTCTGAAGTCTCCAGTCCTTAAATGCTTTACATGTCAAACGACTGTATCAATTTTCTGGTTTGCATTTGTCTGCAAATGTAGGATTTATATCACAAGCCATTTGGCATCAACACGTTATCAATGTTCTAACAACAAATCGTACACACATAAAAAATAACTTTAGTAAAAGTGAGATTATTTGTGTATCTGCAGTTAAGTAATAAATATATAAATTAAACATTTTCTTGAAAAAACACACACACTCAAAGTACATGAACTAAAACTTCAACTATATATTAGGTAACGTCTCTCTACCTATAGCTTAATCAGACAAACCATACAAAAATTCCCCCCTACTTCCCAGAAAAAAACACGCACAAAATACACAAAGTATACATTACTTCCAGAGACCAAGACAGGCAAAAAGACAAAGGATGCGGAAACATTCACACCTTCTTTCAGACAGACACAAAGGCTTTAACCACTCGCATCATCGCCGGGCGATTTATGACAGTTCTTTCAAATTCTTTCTGAGCTCATAATTCATGAGCCCCATTTCACCCCCTCCCCTCCTGAACACAAAGGAGGAAAGGTCACGGAATTCTGGTTTGCGGTATTTCATTTAAGCTTCCTTAAAAAATGATTAATGCCACTTTGACGCTCAAAGTGCTGAATAGTGGATGAACCCATTGTGCTTAAATCTTCAATACTGGCCGGTGTATATACTTATACAGAGGGCTCGACAAAAGTGGGTCGAACTCCTCAGGACACCCCAAAAGTGGGGTCGAACCCCTTAGGACTCCCGAAAAGTGGGTCGAACTCCTTAGGACTCCCGAAAAGTGGGTCGAACCCTTTAGGACTCCCCAAAAGAGGGTCGAACCCCTTAGGACTCCCAAAAAGTGGGTCGAACCCTTTAGGACTCCCCAAAAGTGAGTCAAATCCCCTAGGACTCCCCAAAAGCGGGTCGAACCCTTCTGATTCCCCAAAAGTGGGTCGAACCCCTGTGGACTCCCCAAAGGTGATTCCAACCCCTCATGTCTCGCCAAAAATGGGTCGAACTCTTGAGGACTCCCCAAAATTGAGTCGAACCTCTTGGGACTCCCAAAAAGCGGGCCAAACCCCTTATGACTCCCCAGAAGTGGGCCGAAACCCTTACGACTCCCAGAAAGTGGGCAGAACTCCTTAGGATTCCCCAAAGTGAGTCTAACCCCCTCAGGTTTCGCCAAAAATGGGTCGAGCCCCTCAACACAATATGCCACTCACCTCTATCTTGCACCACTCACACTCTAGCACCTCTTCCAACACATTTATCCTTCCGCTTCTAGGTTTTCCTCTACTACTCCCCCGCAATAATTTCCAAATGTCTACTCTTTTCCCTATCATCCACCATTCTTTCCACATGACCGAACCATCTCTAAACACTAACCCATCTTTTTACCTACGATAACCATTTTACCATACCGCCTTCCTGTACTACACTGTATCACACATACTACTAACAAAATTTTCTCTACAACTTCCACCTTCCTTTTTTCACTTGCACTAAACAAGTACACTTCAATTCCATTAAGAAGAGTTTTGTTCACCAGTCCCTTCATACATTCGAACCCTGGTTTCTATACGGACTCTAAGTTTCCAGCAAAACTTTTTCATACATCCTGCTACTGTACTTGTTTCGCCTATTCCTTGACTCACTTCTCTTACTCTACCATAATGCCATGTATTTACTCTCATATACCAGTAAAAATCACCTGCTTCCTTTCTCTCATTGTCCATATCAGCATTCACTGCTCTTTCTTCCTGGTTCACTGTACTCTTGCTCACGTTTACTCCCAAATTTTTCGTTTTGGAAATAGGTTACTTTCCAATTCTTTCACACATCTCTACAATACCTCGTCACTATCCCAATGAGCATTCTATGACTTGTAAACATCAGCCATTCCAATGGTAAATCAAACTTTCTCATTGCATATCCGACTTCTAATTACACACACACACACACACACAATATATATATATATATATATATATATATATATATATATATATATATATATATATATATATATATAAAGGAGAGATGCTGCGTGGAATGAATGCCGTTCTGTGTTGGAGTATCATTAAGATTTCTTGAATATTGAGGACAGAAGAAAAATAGTTAAAAGAAGCAAGAGTGAAAGGGATTAATGCACTGACAAGAAAGCTTGCTGTACGGAGGTGGTAATGGTACTGAAAGACTGCTGCTTTTACTGTACAAAGGTAAAGGGGCGGAGGTGGTAAGATGAATTATAAGTACCTAATGTTATTCTGTACTTCAATCATCACAGAAGCTGGGCAACAAAATTAAACGAACAATCGCATGCATTTTAGGACATTTCCAAGATAAGTATATGAGCCTATACGAAAATAAATAAAGTTATAGTTACTACTAGTTATTGAAATCGGTGACAATATGGCTTTACCATAACAACTGAGAATAATGAATTATGACCCAAAAAGAGAAGTCGCTACAGAAATTAGCAACCCTCAAGAGAATCTCACCGACATCATTTCCATCCAATAAATGGTAATGAGGAAGAAACTTGAGCCATTACCTGTCAATCCATGAAAACAAATTTCCTCCGGAATTTTCCCATAAGGGGAAACCAGAACCCACGACCTGACACCAATGACATAAAATTAACATAATGGAGCCACCAATGTTTGGAAAACCAAAACCCAACAAAGAAAGGCGTCCTTGCAAAGACAAACACACAACATGAATTTATACATACACACATTACATATACTGTGCATTTATATATATATATATAGGAGTATATATATATATATACATATATATATATATATATATATATATATATATATATATATATATATATATAATATATATATATATACACATACACACACACACACATATATATATACTGTATATATATATATGTTATAAATATAATGTATATGTGTATATATATAAACATATATACATATATATAGTTTGTATGTATGTATGTTTCTGTAACAATACAAAATGCTTTTTATGCAGAAAACCAGTGGAAAAAAATACAAAACAGACACGCTCATGAAGAAGATACAGTTTTTATAACGCAGATTATACACTGCCATTTCCCGAATTCGCAAGAGCAAACAGCACACAGTAACAGCAGCTGAGCTGAGGAGGCAAAATTGTAACGGAAGAATCTTCCCCATAAAGTTGAATAACGTCAACTGGCGAAATACCAAACTAGAAATTCAATTACGAAAATGCCTTTGTTCCTCCCTCCTAGGCCACATTTTTGCACTTGCTCTCACGTGTCTATTTTCCTCATACACACCCTTGAGGCTTATTATCATAAAAAGGGTGTCCTCATCATTTTTTTCTTTTTTCGTGAAAATTTATACATTTATTTACCATCCCCGAAAACGGTGTTGGTGCTGAAGTTAAGCATTCATCCGTGTCTGTCTGCTCTCTTGTCCTCAAGATACGTCAGAAACCTATTGGTAAATTTTACTAATGAAATTTTCATGGGTCATGACCAAATGAGATTTCAGTGTATTTTGTGATGATCCAGGAGGTCGAGTTTTCTTTGCGGTAGCAAGTTTTTCAGAGCTTTCAGCCTTTTTTTTTTTTCTAGCGATTACGGAGGTTTTTTTTTTTGTCGATGACAATTTTTTTTAGCTGGCAAGTTTCTTTGTTTTCTTCTTTGCCATTACGGAGGTATGCAAGCTTAGCAATTTCTGATGTAGATGTTTCTAATAAAAAAACTTATTTTTTTTTGGGGGGGGGAATGAAAACGGGATTTAATTTTGAGGACTTCTTTTTGTATGCAGAATACAAATCATATCATATAACATATCAGCACTTCAGACTCTCCAGATGTATGTTGGCTTTCGACGAAGACGCCGATGGACGGTTGTCAACTTAGTGGGTATAACATTACTGGTCCGCCAAATAATAGACAAATTCTATATTCTTTTAAAAAGAACAGATATGGCAAAGAGAAATCCAATTTCGTAAGTGTTCCCAAAATAAGTATGTCAATGGATTTGATTTGTCAACTTGGCAAGAGCTCGCCCAGGTTTTTAAAATACAGAGGACGAAATTCCAAAATGAAAAGGAATGAACAAAAGCCTATTTAATATGAATAATGGTCAAGTTAATATAACACCAACAACAACAACAAAAATAAGTGGAGCAAAAATACTCCAAGTGCAATTCATTGCACTTCCATGAAAACAAATCTACATCACACCTAGCCAGTTTTAAAAAGCATCCGGAAGTAATCGCCATTCATACAAATCTGGCAAAGCCTTGGAAAGGTACGACAAGAGCGGGTGGTGATCTCAAAAGCAACTGAAACATCGAAGTTGCTGGTATAATTTAGCATTATATATCTAAATAAAAGTCTTAAATGCAATCACTAAATTTTGTTTGCTTCTACGTTCGCAGGTGTCTGCGACCAATATCAAACAGGCTGTTTGTATCCATAATTATGAAGTATAGTTAATGTAAATCCCTACGCCTTTCTTACTTACAGAGAGCGCTTTCCTTCTCACTCATCGAGAGCAGCTCTAGATTCATACCCATCGGAAAAAGTTAAGTATAGCTTAGTAAGCTCAGTAAACTTTTGGAATGAGGTTGCTAGGCCCACGCCCTTCTTTACCCTTGTTGCAACCCGCAATAAGGACTAACTGCCAGCTACATTGTTAATACACTGCTAATGTCAAGAGGAGCACAATGTTTCTCAGGTTATGTGACCTGTCACTTCCATCCAAGGGTAGATTTTGGTCACTAACTGGGGAGGGGGTACGCGCGCGCGCACACACACACATATGCGTGTGTGTTACATAAAGTGAAAACATACAAACAGCGCCATAGATTCAATAAGCAGGAGTGGTAGAATATTCATGAATGCATTGAAAAGATCGAGGAGATAACGTCCAGAACGTGCGAGATTACGACCTCTTTACTGAGCCTTTTCAGCGTCTCCGTAAAAGACTGTTTGGACGCGAGGAAATAAAACTGGAGATTACCAGTAATCGCCCTAATAGTGTAGGGAATTTTTGCCCGATAAAGCATTGTGATCCTTTATGCCTGACGAACTAATAGGAAAACCGGACCAAACTATCCTCTCTCTCTCTCTCTCTCTCTCTCTCTCTCTCTCTCTCTCTGCCGGAAATTATTCCCAGCCGGGGGAATGCACAAAGCTTCCTTTAAAGGCCTGCGTGAGAATATATGCGGGCGCTCTTGCATGAAATTGCGAGCCTCGTAGAAGCGAAATCCGCAGCCGTCGACTGAGGAGGAGGAGGAGGAGGAGGAGGAGGGAGAGGAGGAGGAGGAGGAGGAGGAAGGAAGGAGGAGGAGGAGCAGCAGCAAGAGGTGAGAAGGAGGAGGGGGAGGAGGAGGAGGGATAATCGTACGTGTAGAATCTATGCTACATTGTCCTGCTCCAAACAAGATGAACGGCTGCGAGTTTGCAGGTTGGGTTAAAACTTTAGCAATAAACAACGCTCCCCTGAGTATACACGCGACGGGCTTACGTCACGCCGAGAGGCACGACAGGTATTTATCGTATCCACCCTCACTTTATTTCTAAGGGTTTTCTTATCCTTAATTCTTTATTGTGAATTAAGTTTATCTTCGTACAACGTTGCCACCACTCGCCCCCCACATGCTTGGGTAAGCTGCCGCTGCGTATGTTGCAGATACAGAATGCTTCAGCTCGGTAACTTGTGAAGCAGGGTTTCAAATCTGCTTAATCTTTGGCGACTGATATACTTTGATTTTTCAAGCTTTTACAAGCGTCACAGGAGCACTGGTCATCGACTCTAATTTGGGTATTCATTAGAACATTGGCAGATCTTAATCCATTTGTTTCATCGTGGTCACTCGAGGGATCAAGCACCCAAGAAATAACTTCTACATCGATTTTTTTTCTCTAATATTTCAAGGGAATGGAGAATAAGTCTTTGAACCTTGAAATATAACATAAATCATATTTTAGAATGAACTCCTTTGTCAACCTGCTGTCATATTAGCATATCCTGTTAATGTTGTTAGACTTTATTCAAATATTTTGAAAGCGTGGGTTCTTGGTTAATAATCTGTATGTTAAGAGACTGACAACTGTACCATTCACCATCTCCAAAGACTTGAAAAAACGGCAATTAGAAACTGATACCTACACATTTTATTATATGTTATAATTCTAGACACACATTACCCAAGAACTCTGAATTATGTGAAGAAAATTTATGCCTCCGAAGCATAAATCACGTGGAACCTGAAAATAATGTAACGCTCCCTATTCTCGAGATATCAACACCAAAATTATGTTCCGACCAATTGGAGGAAGGAGCTTCGCCTCTGAATTCGTTTTATGACGTTACCACAAAGAGAGATCTTCTTTTGAAATCAGTTAAACAGCAGCACATAATTAATGTGACGATTTCAGAGGTATCAGGGTGCAAACAGAATACTGTAACAGTACAAAGCAATAATACCAAATTTCCCTCGTCCCACTTTTAAATTTCAGTACTAAGGGACTACAGTTGTTTGTTTGGACTCGCAAATTCCCCCAGGAACCAAGCTGGTCCTTGGACACAACCATTTTCGTGCAGCACCACGATATAAGATCATTGCTTTCATTTACTCAGTTTCACAATACGACATACTGGCCTTCTTCCTGTTACGGTGTTGGTTTTCATTTAGATTTTGACGAAAATACTGATACGTTGATAACTGACCTTCATTAGGTCATTATTTCCATTATGCAGGTAAATGCACCAAC
>NC_089742.1:40875512-40930512 GCF_040412425.1 Macrobrachium rosenbergii | reverse complement strand
GATATATATATATATATATATATATATATATATATATACATACATACATATATATGTATGTATATATATATATATATATGATGTATGTATGTCTTACATAAATAGATACATATATAAATACATACATATGTATATAAGACGTGCGTATGTATGTATGCATGAGAGAGAGAGAGAGAGAGAGAGAGAGAGAGAGAGAGAGAGAGAGAGAGAGAGAGAGTGTGTATGTGTGTAACAGCTAACTTATTTATGCATTTAAATCTAAAATTCGTCTTTCATGAAAGAAAGATTTTTGTTTCACAATCCACACATTTCTCTCTTCTCTGATCATCATCTCCATTATCATCGTCACCGTCACCGTCATCGTCATCATCCCTTTCTCTGGCTTCCACCAACTTTAAAAGCGTCATTTCCTCCAGCCTTAACGTCCTCCGGACCAACCATAGGGCCTCCGAAGACATGGGACTCAGCAGCCCACACACACACATGGAGGAGGACAATCGTAAACTCTTGTTCAAAACCAGAAAAGGCCCTGCTTTTCCTTTCCTCTCATTTCGCCTCTCCCATTTCATCTCCGAAAGTTGTTCTCCCTTTTTGCTTCGCTTTGTTTTTCCCTCTATTTGCGTTTCCTGTCTTATCTCTGGAAGGTGTTCTGCCTGCCTCCTTTTGAAGTGTATATATATTTTTTTCATTCTTTTGATTTCACCTTTCCTACGTTATCACAGGTGTTTTTTCTTTTTTTTTTTACGTTATTCTGCTTCTCATTTCGGCTTTCCTATCCTATATCAAGCTGGCCTCGTTTATTTTCTTTTTTTTTTTTGTCAATGTTGTCCCTTGCAACATAAAGCATTCTGATTTTTATTTCATTATAACTTCTAGGAAATTTCATTTTGGCATTATTCAATGGTTTCATTTCAATCTTTAAAGTAAATTACTCTTCCCCTTTCCTCCTTTGTTTTCTCTCCTTTAAAATGCTTCTGGAATTATTTTAATATCTCTTTTAAATAGCCTTCGAATATTCTTCAAATACTATCTTTTAACGCGTTTACCTTAATATTCTTTGTTTCATTCCCAAATTGAGCAAATTCAATTAAAAGTTGATTGCTTTTATAATATTTTTTTCTTATAGTCACTGTTTTCTGGGACACTTTTGATTTTCTTTTCATTGTTAATGGAATCAATCCTTCCATCATTTTATTCCTTTCTATTCTTTCCATTTCTTTATCTATGTACCTTGTCATCTTAGCATATTCTTTTCTGTCCCACCTTCCCTTTTTGCATTTTCCCCTTTTACCTTTTTTTTTAAGGATATTGAAAACTATCACTCATCCCCTAATGCACTCTTTGGCCAATTTGTTTCCTCGTCCGGCAGATGATTTTCCTTCCCTCCACTTACTGGGTACTTTTTTTCTCATTTATTTTTTTAAACCAAACCTTGCCCATAAACCTGCAGGTGATAATTCTGTCATCTGTGGGTATCTCTGTTTGCATTTTTTTTTTTTTTTGGTTTTATTTAAAACTTTATGACTTAATCCAAAGAATGTCTCTCTCTCTCTCTCTCTCTCTCTCTCTCTCTCTCTCTCTCTCTCTCTCTCTCTCTCTCTCTTACCTTATCCATCCTAATGAGACTATTACCCGCATCATGCAACAAAGACAGTGAGGGAAAGAAATTCTCTCCCGACTGCTGCGGCATTTATTAACATACACGTTTTTAAAACCTTCTTGTCATTGAGCAGAGAACAAAAGAGATCAGACTTCTAAATCTCTCTCTCTCTCTCTCTTTCTCTCTCTCTCTCTCTTTCCGGAATTTGGTTTCATCTTTAGAGGGAATAAAACTGGAGAAGGAAGAATAAAAAGCCGCCGGGAATATTTCCATTTCCTTTTAAGAGATGTCTGGAGTTTAAACGTCGCTGCGACGTAAATAAAAAAAAAAAATACAAAATGGGTTATTTTTTTTTCTTTCCTTGAAAGAACGGTTCAGTCACGCCGTAGATCAAAGGGCTAAGAAGTGATTAAGTTGATGAATAATTATCGAAATAAATCCGAAAAGAAGAAAGTTCAACTCATTAACCAGATTAACAATTACTGCTGGCTATGAATATAAAAAAAGTTTTTAGTCTTTATTAAAAATCCTCTGTATGACGCTATATCAATCATCATTATAAATGCCTTTCAGAGGCTTCTACTGCGTAATTCACTGTTGAGAAAATGGTTTACGTAATTCACTTCAAGGCGAATTAACTCCTTTTTCATGTTATTGCAAAAGGCTGCCCATCGATGACGTTCCTTCCTTTGTTTCATTTCATTACTAACAAATGCATTCATTTTCATAAACATATTTTAACATCTTGAACACCTTTCCCTCCCAGTTGGTACACCTAAGACAAAACTCGTTCCACGTACTCTCTTTCCTCTCCTTTTCATTATGCAAGTCACAATTTTACTTTTTACCTTTCTTGGCCGCTGAGAACTCTCACCTACTTTCCCTCTTTCCTCACCAGTATTATGCGAGGAACTTTCTTTCCTTATCGTACGACGTTTTTCATTCCTTTCCCGGACCACGCCCCCTCAGCCTTGATATTTATTGGGGGGAGAGGAAGGAAGAAGAAGAAGAAGAGGTGGTGGTAGTGGTGAGGGTGGGGGAGAGGAAGAGGTGATGAAGGTGGGAGGGGAGAGAGGAAGAGAAGGTGGAGGTGGTGGTGGTTGGGGGGAGAGATAGAGAGAGAGGAAGAGGAAAAGAGGTGGTGGTGGGAGGGGGGGGGCCTCCTCAACGAACTGCATAAGTCCCTTATGAGAATCTCTCTCCCTCTCTCTTTTCCATGATTCTCGTTCCTTCTTCCATGCACTGCTGTGATTCTACAAAAGATTCATCTCCTCTCTCTGTGCTTACATTTCTTCGTTTCGACTATAGCATCCTCCTCCGATCACAAGGCGATTCATTTCTCTCTCTCTCTCTCTCTCTCTCTCTCTCTCTCTCTCTCTCTCTCTCTCTCTCTCTCTCTCTTTTTCTTGGGTTTTTTCTCGAAGGTCTGCTCTAATCCCACAAGTGATTCTCTCTCTCTCTCTCTCTCTCTCTCTCTCTCTCTCTCTCTCTCTCTCTCTCTCTCTCACACACACACTTTTTGAAATAACTTCTAGCCATTCTAAAGAGGCTATTATCCGCATCATGCAACAAAGACTGTAGAGGAAAAAATTCTTCTCCTCTACTGTGACATTTATTAACAGACTTTTTTTCTAGGAAAAAATATTCTTGTCAAGGAATAAAGAACAAAAGAGATCAGACTTCAAAACCTCTCTCTCTCTCTCTCTCTCTCTCTCTCTCTCTCTCTCTCTCTCTCTCTCTCTCTCTCTCTCTCTTTTGGTTTGGTTTGGTTTCATTTTCAGAGGGAATAAAACTGGAGGAGGAAGTATAAAAAGCCGCCGGGAATACTCCCATTTCCTTAAAGAGAAGACTTTAACTTCAGACCTAGGCGTAACATACAACAGAGTACAAATGGACTTTTTGAATTCTTCATGCAAAAAATAAGGAACATCTTTTCTTTCATCTTTCACTACAGGAAAGGTTCATGGTTGGCATCTTATCAAAGGCACCGAAAGTGAAAACTGAAATCATGAATAATTACTGGAAATGAAGATGAAAAATTATTACCCGAATCTCATTCAGCAAGCAATTTAACTGAATTAGATAATTCATGAATTCAACGTGGAAAATGAAGCAGAAAATAAATTATATTAAGTGGCTGACACACATGTAAATTAAATTAAACAAATCAAATTTTCTGGAGAAGCAAAGTTCCGGATGAAAACAGAAAATAAATGAAATTATCGAGTGACTTTGAAATTTGAAGCTACAAAATAATGGCGTTATCTGGCGGGGCCAAACTTCAAAATATATTCAAAATTAAAAAGCACTAACCGTAAAGACATATTCGCAAAAAAGAATCAGAACACACATGACATTAAATGGCGTTGTAAATGCAACTTGCATCAATATTATTCCCATATTTCCAACTTAACTCATATTCTAAGATCTTCACTTAACGTCTCTCATCAATTCCTTCACAAAGGAATATTGATACAACTTTTCCTCTCGCTAAAAGCGTTCCTACAAATTCATCCTTACAAAAAGACATAAATACCTGGCATCAATTTAAAAAAGAATTCTTTCAGGTAAGTCAGAGAGAGAGAGAGAGAGAGAGAGAGAGAGAGAGAGAGAGAGAGAGAGAGAGAGAGAATAACGAAAATGAAAGAAGAGAAATGAGGAGAGAACTAGTAAAAGGAGACGATGAAAATACGAAACTGAAAAAAGAAGAGAAACGAGTTGCAAAGAAAAATAAAGTGGGGAAAAAGATTGGTGAAAGAAGTGTGTGTGTGTGTGTGTGTGTGTGAATAAGGGGGAGGTAGTGGGTGGCCGGGGGAGGGGAAGAGACGGAGGGGGAGGGGAGGGTTAAGGACAGGGGAAGCAGCGTAGGAAGAGTAACCCGAGAAGACCATCGTCCGAAAAGCCAAACAGAGAAAAACCTTATCTGAGGTTACACCAACAAAGAAACGTGATAAGATTGAAGCTGGGGTTCGGAAAACATCAGATAACCAAACACCAAGAGCATTAGGGCAGCGCTAAGTCGAATGTGTCTGTCCACATGAACGAGATATAAGTCAACTTCAGCACATCAAAACATGATTGAGTAAGAATTTCCTTTCTGGGAAGAGACTAAAAAAGGTATAATATAGCCTCTTAAACGTTGGGAGGTTGGAGGATTCAAGAAGAGTAAGGCATCGGGTTCCATATTCCACAAAATGAAGAGTGGCAGTTTAAGTAAAAGAGAAAAAAAATGACAAGGGTGCAGCTATGTTCAGAGATTGTAAAATTGTCAGTGGCGTTCATAAAATACGCATAGAAAAAAGTATATCCCAGAGAGAGAGAGAGAGAGAGAGAGAGAGAGAGAGAGAGAGAGAGAGAGAGAGAGAGAGAGAGAGAACAATGAATGAGACGATAAAAATGGAACAAAACAGATCATCCTCACAGAGAGAGAGAGAGAGAGAGAGAGAGAGAGAGAGAGAGAGAGAGAGTAGAAAAACCATTAAAAGAGACGATAAAAATGAAGAAGCTCAAAACAGGGTATTCACGGTCTGAAGAGAGAGAGAAGGATAAATGTCATCCTGATCATAATAGCCATCAATTCAGAACTTATCCCATTCGAGAAGTTTAATGAATTACGAGTCATTTAGGACGATCCTTAAAAAGGCAGAGAGGAAAAACTCCAATGAATTTGAATCCAAGGAGAAGGACACAGACATAGTGAAATAAAAGACGAGAGAGGAGAAGGCTGGTGAATTAAATCACAAGACGACGTCAGGAAGAATGTGAGGAAGATGAAAATGGATTGGATGAGGAAATGAAAAAAAAAAAAGTAAAAAATGCGCCGGTTTCTTCGGCGCAATCCGGTTTTCTGCACAGCCGCTACAGCGTATAATCAAGGCTACCGAAAATAGATCTGTCTTTCGGTGGTCTCGGTATAATGCTGTATGAGCCGCGGCCCATGAAACTTTAACCACGGCCCGGTGGTGGCCTATCCTATATAGTTGCCAGAAGCACGATTATGGCTAACTTTAACCTTAAATAAAATAAAAACTACTGAGGCTACAGGGCTGTAATTTGGAATGTTTGACGATTGGAGTGGGGGATGATCATGTCAATTTGCAGCCTCCCAGCCTAGGTAGTTTTTAAGATCTGAGGGCGGACAGAAAAAGTGCGGACAGAATAAAGTGCGGACGGACAGACAAAGCCGGCACAATAGTTTTCTTTTGCAGAAAACTGAAAATCTGCACCAGGAGGACTGAGAATTCAACCTGAAGAGGAAGAGGAAGAGGGAAGAGAGGCTGTATGATGAATTACAGCATAGTAAGGCAGAGCGAAATTAAAAAAAAAAGATAAACAAGAAAAAAGGAAGAGGGAAAATGCACAAATTCAAGGAGAAAAATGCAGAGAAAAAAATACGAGGAGGAAAAAAGGCAGAGGGAAAGTAAAAATATACAAAGGGGGAAAAAAGGCAGTGCGAAAATAAACAAAACACACGGAGGCGAAAAGGCAGAAGGAAAATAAACAACATACAGGGAAACAGGCAGACAGAAGAAGAATGGGCTGGATAAACACTAGCAGAGAAAGCCCAGGAGTTCGAATCTGATGAGAAGACAGATAAGAGGGAGAGTGAGCAGGATACGAAGGTGGGAAAGGAAGATAAGACGAGAGGAGGAAGAGCAGTGGAAAGGAAAAATAGGAAAAAACGTTCAAGGAAACAAACGGAGAAAGAATAAACAAAGTAGGAACAAAAGGAGGCTTTAAGATGCGGCGATAAGTAGGATAATCTTTTTCGCAATTGATTACGTAGTTATGACATCTATTTGTTAAGTAATGACCCCAATTTGTCAAATAAATACCATCCTTCTATAGAATTCACCTTTGGAGATATTCATGATTCCCATTTTTATTACGATGACTAAACACCAAAAGTGTCATGGGTGCCCACAACAAGCCAATTCCCACAAGACTCGGGAAATACTTTAGAAGGCAAATAAGTTCACCTTCAGAAATTGAATGTTCTATATTTCTCAGAATTATTCATAGAAGTTCACTTTTTCTTCTTCGTTCTTTCTTCCCTTATTTCGCAAGCAAAAGTAGTACGTAAGTAACCAGCAAAAATAAAAAAAAAAAAAAAAAAAAACAAGCTCGTCTCTGACAGCCTAATTATTCCTTCCATTTCTTCCCAGACTATCTCCGCACCTTCAGGAGACCAACTCCCGAATCTGGATTACCTGTGGGAGTCCCTGCTCTGAGATTATACGAGTCCAGACAGTTGCTGCGACTTTCTCTCTCTCTGTGTGTGTGTGTGTGTGTGTGTGTCGAGACCTAGGTAATTCTTCTAAGGTTCTCTCTCTCTGGGACTAGACCTTGATAATTCTCTCTCTCTCTCTCTCTCTCTCTCTCTCTCTCTCTCTCTCTCTCTCTCTCTCTCTCTCTCTGTGAATAGGAAACATGTGGCGCCATCTCCTTCAATTTAACGACTTGGCATTCAAGACCCCAGCCTCCTTTCTTCTGAGGAAAAAAATCTCCGAGATATTCCATGAGCATCTTCGACATCTGTTCAGGAACCAAGGGTTTGGAAAGTAATGAACCCTGAACGCGGGTACCTTTCGTAACGTTCTGAAACTGAACTTGTTTAAGACCGGTCCTCGGTGTAAAGTTAAAGCAATGGATATGACACAAACACGGACATTGAAGAACAAAATATGACACTCACACCTACGAAAATATATAAGCAGTAAGAATGACAAACAAATAAATATACAAGCAGCTGCACATATCCACTTCATATATATATATATATATATATATATATATATATATATATATATATGTATATATATACACACACACCATTTATTTAATATAACTACTGTAATGTAATTTCTTATTTAATAATAATGCTTTTCGATGTTTTATTTCAAGAACAAAAATTAAGGACAGAACTTGTTGGAGATTTTTAAAGCAAGATAAACATAAAACCGGATGGCGCGAACTGTAACGACGTTACATACCAGGAAGGAGAGAGAGAGAGAGAGAGAGAGAGAGAGAGAGAGAGAGAGAGAGAGAGAGAGAGAGAGAGAGAGAGAGAGCTAAAATCCTTATTTTCTTACTTTGGAAGACGTAAAACATCTTAAACGCAAAAGATGACAAAAAAGAAAAACTCTGCTGAACACGATATCATCTTGGGAGAATAACAAAACAAATGAATAACGGGAAAAACACATGCGGTTTCCAAAATCGCTCTTTCTATAATCCCAAAAGAAAGTCAGTCAATAGAAAATCAGCACAAGAAAAAGTAAGCATTTTCTCCTCTCCTCAAAAAAAGAAACAAAAAAAAAAAAAAAACCTCTTCACTTTCCTCCCCTTCGCCTCCGCGCGGAAAAGAAATAAAACACAAAACAAGTCTGGTGAAATTAAAAACGTCAAGAGATGATGAATACGTCTCCTCTGAAATACGACCAATTGAGAGAAGTCGACTTTTGAAAGTTGTAATTCACTAAAGAGAACCAACGGGGAAGAGGAGGGAGGGAGGGAGGAGAGGGAGGAGGTGGGTGGGGAGAGTGGGGTTAGGGAAAATACCAAAGGGAGGGGGAAAGATGTGCTCGCGCGTATGTCAGTAAGTAATCTTTTTTAAAAGTGTATCTTCTAGCACGTGTATGTATTAATACCTTTTCTCCTTAGTGTTAATAAAAGGATTAACAAGTAATTGTGTTAATGGAGTTGGGTACAGAAAAGATAGATACTAAAAGAGTAACAATATAAGAGAACGAATATCCGCATTGGACGTGAAAGTCCAAAGGCAGAAGGTATATATCATATTTATTACGAACGACACGGACAGTGTAAGTTGTTAAAATTTAATTACGAAAGGCACATACCAAAAAACTAATGCTAAGTTGTTTTAGTGCTTTCGCAGATAGGCTAACCAAGTAAAAATATACCATCCTAACTTACGGCTTAAGTCTACTGGAACAATTATTTACATAACAACGTACCCAATTCATCTATAGTATTAAAAGCAACCCACGAAACATTAAATAAAAAGTAAAGGAGGCAAGAAAGGGTAGCAGGAAGATTGTAACGAATCTGGAAACTTTCGAATACTTAAGATTTGTAACCTCTGTTTCCCATACATACGTACATACATTCATACATATATACATACACATAATATATATATATACACATACATATATACATATATATATATTATATATGTATATATATACACATATATATATACATTATATATATATATATATGTATATATATATATATATATATATATATATATATATATATATATATATATATATATATATATATATATATATAAATAAGCCACAAACAAAAAGAATAAGTATATACAGGAGGCAAAGTTCGGGCGGTGTGTCCAAAACAGCAAGAACACCAACAACTGGCGAATATTTGAATACTAAATGTCAAGTACACTCGGCGCGCAAATCATTTCGTGTGCTATGCAAAACAGACCAAGTCAAAATATGCAAATCCAGCTTCAAATCCACCAAACCCTGTCTCGGATCTCACAACAGGAGGCAACTTTGGCATTATCAGATATATATGTTCCAGGAGAGCCTGACATAACCCGCTGCAGGACACCTCCCCTTTTCAGATTCGTTCTTCTTCTTCTTCTTATTCTTTTATCCTTTTTCGTTCTAAGCATTCTGCTTTTTCAGTTTCCTTCTCCAGTTCCTATTCTAATTATTCTCTCCTTTTTCTGTTGATCCTCTCGCTTTCTTCTTTCTTATTCTCATATAGCTCTTACTCCTCAGCCTCTTCCTAGCATATCTCTTACTTATTTATCACTTCTGTTCCTCTACCTCATCTATCTCCTACTTCTCATCTGTCTCTTACTCCTCATCCTCATCTACCTCGTACTCTTTCCCGTCTTCTTCCTTTTCTGTCTCCCACTCCTGCTCATCTGTAACATACTTCTACTCATCTATCTTCTATTCCTCCAACACATCATCATCATCATCATCATCATCATCTCAACACAACCCTTACTCGCTCGTCCTCCTCATCTATCTCTTACTCCTCTCACGGCATGCATACAAATGAATCTAGTCACCTGTAAAAGGAGACAACACAAGCAACTATATCCGACAATTTGTAAAGCCACTCGATACCGAGGTCGATAAAAATAACAAATGACACTATTGAGTTTTGACATTGTAGTTGGTAAAGTCTCTATATTGCACAGTCATTTTTATAAGGTTTTCAAACAGCCGAGAGCTATGCCACTTGAAACAGCAGGCATAACAAATTCAACGTTTCAGCAAAATCCCAGCGAATTCTTAGTTTCCAAAACTTACTTTTGAGCTTTGCTATACCTTCGCACAATTGTCTGGACAACATCGGAGTCTGTAGCTTTTTTGGAGGCTTTCCGCTATCAGCAAGTCGCTTCTTCTCCTGTGCGTGGCTGAGATTATTATTATTATTATTATTATTATTATTATTATTATTATTATTATTATTATTAGGGAGGAGACCTTCTCTTAGGGCAGTTGCATTATAAATTATAGCTGTTTCCACGGCATTTAATTTATACAGAGTCTTCTCTATTCTTCTTATTATCTTTTTTTCCTCAGCCTGTAGCTGGTAGATCAGGTTCCCCAAGGATACAAAGATTTCTGTTTTCTTAGGTTTATTTCCTCTGACGTTTCAAACGGGCTCTGGCGTTTATTTTCAAAGAGTGAATGGAATGGCATGCAGGTTACAAGGATATATATAGCAAGAGGGGGTGGTAACCTGCATGCCATTCCATTCGCTCTTTGAAAATAAACGCCAGAGCGCGTTTGAGACGTCAGAGGAAATAAACCTAAGAAAACAGAAATCTCTGTATGTCCTTGGGAAACTTAATCTACCCGCTACAGGCTGACGAAAAAAAAGATAATAAGAAGAATAGAGAAGACTCTGTATAAATTAAATGCCGTGGAAACAGCTATAATTATTATTATTATTATTATTATTGCTGTTGCTGCTGCTGTTACTGCTATTACTAAGCAGCAGTCAAAGATGACAGTAATGATCAAAAAAGAAGATCGAGACGGCAAGTCTAAATGTAGTTTGTAACCAGTAGGCTACCACCCCGACCCCGTGCACCTTGGACACCGTTTCAAAGTTCGGACCACGATGGTTTCATTCTGGGCACGCTATGGGGCCAGTGGTGGGGCCAGTGGTGAGAGAAGCTGTCCCCGGATTGGATTACCAGTTGTTATGATGTCGCCTCGACCCCGTCGTGGTGATGGTGGAAGAAGTTACACGAAAAAAATTAACTTTCATATGGTTCGATTACCATTATTATCATTACTATTAACGCTGGTATATAAAAATTAAAAGTATTCGAAACTTAAAGGCATTTATTTGTAAAAAAAAAAAAATAAAAATAAAAAAAAAATAAAAAGCATGAAAGAAAAAACGAAAAACAATACTAATAACAACAAACAACCATGGAGCTTACCCACAATTTGGAAAAGCATATCAAACTTTTTTTTTATTTTTCTTACTGTCATACAAATTCATACTTCAGCCGAAAAGTAAGAAAATGTAAATAACACTTCATTGTCTACAATGTATAACCTTCCCTTGTTAAAAAGGGGGGTCAATCATATCCATAGCGACTAGACCCCAATTGTTTTCCTTTTCCTATTCATCTTCTAGGTACCTTTAGGAACTAGGTCCTGCACTATCTCTCCTTTCCCTTAATTTACTTTCTACCACCTAAGATTTTTTCCTTGTTCCTTATTTACTTTCATTTCCCTTTATTCGCCAAGTTTTCCCCCTTAAGAACAGAAAGACAATATCAACAATAGCTTATGGGAAGTCATTGCAATCTCAATGTCATTTATGACCAACTATCAAGATCCTTGGTATGAAAAACCATTTGTCTTTTAAGAAATACACTTAGCTCGTTTACCAATAATGGATTATTTACATAGCCAGCCATTTACATTCGGAGGATATAATACATTTAACAAAAACAAATATTTACTTTTCAGACGATGAAATCAGTTCTTCAACAATCTCTCTCTCTCTCTCTCTCTCTCGCTAATACATACACAAACACACGAAAAAGAACGGCTTATAAGTAACTCTCTTTAAGCCTTTCATCTAAAAGAAACTTTCCTTAGATCCTGCCCAGCGAACTCCCTCCTCCTCCAGGTATACCCCATAACCTCTGTGGCAGCATTTGGTAATAATGCCCTCTCCCCACGAACCCCTTCTTCTTTCTCTTTCATATCCCCACCCTTCCCTTAAGAGATTCATCCCTAAGGTCTTCCCCTCCCCTCACCTCCCCTGCTCCTCTCCCCTTCTCTCCGCCTCCCCTTAAAGAAAGAACCTCTCTTGCAAATCCATCCAGTTTGCTTTCACGATGGTGGTGGTCTTCCAGAAGGCCATTCGGTCTTTTCTGCGCTATTCTCCTTGCATTCTTCCACTTCGCCTTTCTGGAACCTCTTGTCTAAAAAGGTCGAGAGATTTCGGAGTCTAGAGTCCTTCCTTTGCCTAGTCGTAGCTAACGCTCTGCAAATATTAAAAGGTACAAGAGCGTGTTATCTCTTTGCCTTTCTCATATTCATGCACGGCAAACACACACACGTGTATGTGTGTATATATGTATATATGAGATATATATATATATATATATATATATATATATATATGTGTGTGTGTGTGTGTGTGTGTGTGTGTGTGTGTGTGTGCACGCGCGTGTGTGAGGTCTTGAGGAGTATCTACTGCTCTGGAAATGTTAAAAAGTGCATAATATCTCTCTCTCTATATGTACATTATATATATAATGTATGTATGTATGTATGTATGTATGAATATATAATGTGTGCGTGTGTGCTTGTGTGTGGTCTTGAGAAGCATCTACTGCTCTGTAAATATTAAAAAGTACATAATATCTCTCTATACATACATTATATATATGTATATATATATAAATATGCATATGTAAATATACATATGTATATATGTATAAATGAATCACGAAAATATGGAACGTGATGAATATATAAGTAAAAGACGACAAAGTTGAAAGAACTCGCAGCACTCCGGTGTTTCCCTTTCCTTCGTGGATTTTATCCTTATTTATATGTATATACACACATATATATATATATATATATATATATATATATATATATATATATATATATATATATATATATATATATAGGCTAGATGTGTATGAAAGAAAGAAAGGAAGAAAGGAGAGAAAGAAAGAAAGATAGACAGATAGATAGATAGATAGATAGATAGCTAGATAGATAGACACACGTTCAAAAAATGAGGAAAGAATTACAAAAATGCCACCATTTTAATACATCAGTACTTTGAGTAGAAACACCGACTCTTCTACTCAAAACGATCAACCAGTTAGTGCCCATTCACCGTTCCTTAGGCCCTTTCAGTATTTTACCCTCTTTGCAGATAACGACATTCAGTATCTCGCCTACCAACGTTTTGGACTTCAATTTTGGTTCAGGTATGGCTTGAGGAGATCGTATAACTGAACACGGCCAATCAGTTCGAGGTACTGTGCATTGAAATAATTCATTTCTAGGCGCTCAAAATTGACAATGACAGCCCTCTCCAATAACTCCCCCCACCAAAACCCCTTCCACTATTAACTCAAAATTCGAATGGGGAACATTTGGTTTGTCCAGTCGGCTTCCACGTGGTATAATATCTTTAGTAATATGTATCTACGGGGAAAAATATCTTCAACACAAAGCAATCTTCTATGATAAAATATCTTCGGTGGAAAAAATTTATAGTGAAAAAAAAAATACTAAGCAACAGAAACGTATCACCATTTGCACAAATCGATAAAATATATCAGCACATCAGTTCATAACAATCGTTATTCAATGATCTTGTTACAGAACTAAAATATTTAGGAATTATAGGACACCCATGAGGACACAGGCATAAGGCCAGCAACCTCACCCCATAAATCAATACTCAAAAACCTGCAACAGACCTTAGAGACTGGAATTTTCGTTAATGGACTAAAAAGAGGCCCGGAAGACAACATAAATGAATAAATAATTACAAGTCTCATTTAAATTTGAATCCTTTCTCTCAACACTAACTTGATAATCACCATTTTACTCAATCTTTATCATCCCATTCACTGAAGAATTGCTGCTTAATACTCGCTTGACAGAGCATCAGAATCCAATTGCTGTTATTATTTTTTCTTTTATTCCTTTCGCTGCTTAATTGCAGAACATTCCTCTTCACAGTATAAATGAGGCGACGCTCGTGAGTTTCAAAAGCTTGTGTTTTCTGTTTGTATCTATCGATTTGTATTCCCCCTTGTCTCGGATGTCATTCACTGATTATCATCTATTCTCTGTTGTTTTATATAAGAGCATTCTACTCATCGGAAACTTTCTCTTCAAATAAATCATTTTGCAGGTTCGTTGCGTACGAATGTTCAAGAGTTTTAAATAAGAACAATATTGTTTTCTAACATCTGTAAACTTTCCTATTTTTTCACCAAAATCATTATTTTCCTTCATTTCATTTATGACTATGAATATTGGACTTAATTCTCTATCTAAATCTTTGATAAGTGCTCTTCTGCAGTCACAATTTCTAACACCTGGAAACTTCTTCACTATCTTATAGCAATCACTATTTCATTCATCACTTTATTCAATAACACTGGTAATTTTTGAAAACGTAATTTTTACAAACTCGCTCAACTATAGGCAGACTTAACATCATCACCACCATCATCATCACTTTCTAACATCCTTTCACATCACTATCTCCATAACAATCACTATCATCATCTATGACCTGGAACAGGCAAAATCATAGCTAATCACAAACCTTCATTCGACTTCCGCAAAGATTATCATCATCATCATCATCATCATGCCACTTTCATCATCATATTTATGACCCAGATTCTTCTCCTCTGTTCCCTTTCCTTTTTTTTTTTTTTTTTCTCCCTCAGAGAACGCGGAAAGTTTCCTCCACTTCCTATAACAAAGTTTAATGAATCAAGTTTCTTGGAACTTTCTTTTTTCCCTCTTCTTTTAGATTTTGTATAAATTTCATTAAATGTGAAAACGACGAGGCCGTGAATTATTCAGGTACGAAAGGATAGTATCTTAGACGAAAGTTGTGTGTGTGTGTGTGTGTGTGTGAGAGAGAGAGAGAGAGAGAGAGAGAGAGAGAGAGAGAGAGAGAGAGAGAGAGAGAGAGAGAGCAATATATATATCTAATTCAGAAAGAACCGGAATTGCTTCTTTACATTTCTGGCTTTTTCTTCACTTTTAGAGAGAGAGAGAGAGAGAGAGAGAGAGAGAGAGAGAGAGAGAAATTCATTTTTCATTAGAATAATCGCATCAATATCCCTACACAGTTTTTAATCTTACACTTGAGGAAAGAAGTCTGGGAGGAAAGAAGCTCTTAATATATAGATTTAGATAAAAGTAATCTATCGCATTTAAAAAAAATAGATGGTTCTATTCACTTAAACCATGGGGAAAGCTGACTCTGAACCTGAACCCCCACTCTCTCTCTCCCCCCCAACACCCAACCACCTCCCTTTTAAAATAAATGGGAGGAGGGACTGTTTCCATGCCTCTTGTTTGTCGGGGGACTCTAACACCACAAGCAATTAATGGAACCGTCCCCAAATGCCGTGGTGAGAACAACAATTTTAGCCTTGCCGGCCTTTAAAAGTATTCAGCAAATACGTCTACAATATTCATGGCTAAATGTCGCTTGTGTTAATTTGCATTCTAACATTTCTGCAAAGGAAAGATATAAAGATTTCTTTTTCTTGTTTGTTATTTAATATTTATATTAAACCAGGAAAAGGCAGTTTCTCTCTGTTGGTTATTTAATATTCATATTAAACCATAGAAAGGCAGATTTCTCTCTGTTGTTTATTTAATATTTATATTAAACCAGTGAAAGGCAGATTTCTCCCTGTTGGTTATTTAATATTCATATTAAACCATAGAAAGGCAGATTTCTCTCTGTTGTTTATTTAATATTTATATTAAACCAGTGAAAGGTAGATTTCTCCCTGTTGGTTATTTAATATCATATTAAACCAGAGAAAGGCAGATTTCTCTCTGTTATTTAATATTTATATTAAACCAGGGAAAGGCAGATTTCTCTCTGTTGGTTATTAATATCATATTAAACCAGAGAAAGGAAGATTTCTCTCTGCTGGTTATTTAATATTTATATTAAACCAAGGAAAGGCAGATTTCTCTCTGTTGGTCATTTAATATTTATATTAAACCAAGGAAAGACAGATTTCTCTCTATTGGTATTTTACACTGATATTACAATTATAATATTAAATAAATTGATAGTGAAGCAATGTAGAGGCTGTTGAGGATGCATGAAATGGAGAATATGTTGTTAAGAGCGGTCAAACTTTCCTTTGAAGGGTGTATTAGAATTTGTGAGTGAGGTAGTAGAAAGTTTGGTGTAAAAATATGGCAGAGATAAAGGTGTGCTGTTTCTCTGGCCATTTAAAATATCTTTATGGAGGGAGTACACGAAGATATATGATACGAAAACGAGTCGTGGAAGGAGTGTGGAATGGCTGGTATTTGAAGAAACTATTGAAAAATTTCGTAAGTATTCGCAAGAAGAGAAAGTTGAGAGTAAATCTGAGCAAGGTCAAGATTATATGGGTAAAAGGAGAACAGGCGGATGGAACAATGCACGTTACTATAGATCAGTGGCTCTCAACTTTTTTTTTTTTTTACCCATGGACCCCTTTTCCCTCTTAATTTTTTTTGGTGGACCCCCACAGCCATTCGACGGAAAAAAGAAAAAGCTTAATCAATTTTCCACTAATAAAAAAGTAAAAGAATTGCATAAAAAATTAAAGAAATAGTAAATTATTATGCTTTATTTTGAAGGAAAACTAATTTAATGCAAATGAACTTATTTAACAATTAAATCCTATAGAGCATTTATGTACACTAGTAAATAATTCAAAATAAACCATTTTAAGATAAGTGAGTAATTAAGAAAAAAATGCAGATTTATTCAATGACATCCCTGTGGTTGATGCTGCTCAGCGAGTTTTTTTTTATATTCGGCTCTGTCGATGTCAATGATAGTCGAAGATCACCCTTTTTCACAATGTCGAGTCTATTGCGAGCTTTCGATAACAAGTGAAAAAACGACTAAATCCTGATTCAACCAGGTAAGATGATGGAAAAGCTATAACAGAGTTGTGCTTTATCCCAGAGCAGAGGGCACTATTTAGCAGTGTCATTTGTTTTCCATATATTATGCTTCCCATCTATGAATTTTGCCCGCAATATTTCATCACTTTGTAATTCAGTGAGGTTCACTTGTAAAGAAATGTCTATATCGGCACCATTAACTTCAAAAGGAATTACCACCCAAGTTGGTATATCCATCATGAGTACATCATTAAATCGAGCTTGCATATTTTCATGCAAATTTTCCAAATATTCACCATACAATGCAAGGTCACCATCGTGCAAATCGCTGCTAATCGAGGCCAAAAAAGGAAACTGTTCAAATGCACGACGTCTGATTTTAATTTTCTCAGAAAAGCAGTAATAGCACCTTTACTGGATATGAGATCAGAATTTCTTCCTTGGAGTTGTTTATTAAGCACATTGATTTTTTCAAATATAGTTGATAAGTAAAATACATCACATGTAGTTGCAAGCAGTTGTTCTCCAAGCTGGGTGTTAGCCAGGAATAAGGCAACTGAGTCCCAGAGTGCAATAAAACGATGAAGACAATTCCCATTTAATAACCACCTAACCTCAATATGCATTGCAAGGCGTTCAAACTTTCCTCCATTTTCTCTGCACATTTCACGAAAGAGGCGATCTCGAAGAGAATTTGATTTAATATGGTTAACCACTTTTATCACAACACTAAGGGCATCGTGCAGACGTCCGCCCAAATTGCTTTGCAATTAAGTGTTGGCGGTGTATCACAATGCAAAATACTTCGGGGACAGCCTTTTTCAAGAATGTAATAAAACCTTTGTATCTGCCAGTTATGGATGGTGCACCAGAGGGGGCGAGGAATGTTAAGGGAAATAAGTTCCCAATGACACTTAAATTTCGAGGAGAGAGAGAGAGAGAGAGAGAGAGAGAGAGAGAGAGAGAGAGAGAGAGAGAGAGAGAGAGAGAGAGAGAGAGATGGAAACAGTGGCAAGCGACTATAGCATCCTGAGTTTCCGAATGTATGAAAATTTTTTTGAGTGGAATATTGCCTTCCTTCAGATAAGTAACAACTTCATTAAAAATTGTTTCACCTTTTGTTTTTGTCCTATGACTTCTGGGAAAGAGCATTTCTCTCTGGGTCCTTGATCATCTATGAATCTCACATATGCTAATCGAATAACTTCATTATCTCTTAAGGTAGATTCATCAAGTTGAAGGGCAAACTGTTTTACTTGCAAATTAGCTATTAATTAGCTATGAATCTCAAATATCAATACAAAAGCCTAAAATTATTGTTTTTTTATGTTAGTTATTCATAACTAGAGTGAGGATGAAAAATCTGAAGGAAAAATAGTTTGAATCTAACTATGAACTTTATGAAACATGAAAACTGCGTTCCAGGCAAAGCAAGGCATATTAGTGGGACAATTAGGGATACAGCAAATGCACCTTTTTTGTTCTGAGCCCCTTCAATCCTCAGGGTAAAATAGATAGATATTAATCTCTCTTTGACCTTTGTCAGAGAGAGAGAGAGAGAGAGAGAGAGAGAGAGAGAGAGAGAGAGAGAGAGAGAGAGAGAGAGAGGTATTCATCATGAAAACAAATATCTAAGGTCGCTGCCTGCTACCTGAGAAAAGATGGGTGGTTTCCACCTCCGTTTGTTCTTGCCACTGTAAAATGTCGAGTTTTTTTCCTTCTGCATGACTGCCATAAATAATCAAAGCTACACATTTCTACTTTTAGTATTTTAATATGGCGTAGATTACTGTAGATATTCCATTCTCAGTAATAACAACAGTTCTAAAGCAGAATTACTCCACAGACCACTAAAATATCACCGTGGACCCCAAATTCATGAATTTTTTTGTGTGGACCCCCAGTAATGTTACATGGACTCCCCAGGGTCCATGCGGACCCGGCTGAGAACCACTGCTATACATGGTGGAAAAATAGATAGGGGATGATTTATTCAAACATTTATTTGGTTAAAAAAAAAAGAGGCGAGCCTAAACAGAGGTGAGGCAAGGTACAAGGATGAGTGTAGGAGATTTGAAGGAAACATTGCGTGGTCTTAGAGGCAAGAGGTGGAAAAATAATAGCTATATAAATAAATAAATAAATGCATAAATAGATAAATAAATAAATAAATGAGTATGTATACACACATATATACAGGTATATACACATTGCATAAAATATATATATATATATACTGCAGAAAGAGAGAGAGAAATATATATATATATATATATATAGAAGAGTATATATATATATATATATATATATATATATATGTGTGTGTGTGTGTGTGTGTGTGTGTGTGTGTGTGTGTGTGTGTGTGTGTGTGTGTGTGTGAAGGACGGTTCCATCGTAGAGGGCGAGGAACGTTACATGGAAATAACTTCCAATGACACTTAAATCTCGAGGAGAGAGAGAGAGAGAGAGAGAGAGAGAGAGAGAGAGAGAGAGAGAGAGAGAGAGAGAGAGAGAGAGAGAGAGAGAGAGAGACGGAAACAGTGGCAAGCAACTATAGCATCCTGAGTTTCCGAATGTATGAAAATAAAAAAAAATAAAAAACTCGTGGAAATAAAAAAAACCACGAATATTCTTATAAAAGATTCTTGTCAACGAAACTTGCGATTAAACTTAGTGGTCGGGTGCGAGCGACGGAAGGATCATACTGAAGCCTAAACGCATCATAATATACGACGAGTCGAAGCCTGGCGAAATGATTTAACAGAAATATGTCCACTAAGTGGCACCTACCGTTAACTCGGCACTTTTACCAGCCATCGAGTGCCACTTAAACACGACGCTGATTCTGAATGGAATCAATGCGAAAGCGTTTGAGAGACTCCGGAGAGAGAGAGAGAGAGAGAGAGAGAGAGAGAGAGAGAGAGGTAGTTAGGTAGTTAGGTTTCTCATGAGAACACTAATGGGAATTAGGCTACTCTGCACTTCTTTGGCTAAAGTGTTGTGAGAGAGAGAGAGAGAGAGAGAGAGAGAGAGAGAGAGAGAGAGAGAGAGAGAGAGAGGTAGTTATGTTTCTCATGAGAACACTATTGGGAATTAGGCTACTCTGCACTTCTTTGGCTAAACTGTTGTGAGAGAGAGAGAGAGAGAGAGAGAGAGAGAATTTGTTTCGTCGACGCAATTGCACTTCTTTATTAACTAGTTAGAGAGAGAGAGGCTGTATTTTCTGGCTTTGAATACCCGTGCCATACAGGATCCGAAGCGAAGGGAACTTTTTACATTCGAGTAAATAAGAACGACTTTTTTTTTTCTTTTAATCAGTGCGCTCTCGAGTTGGCTTTACCTCTTTATGTCGTTCCAGGAACTGGGACTCTATAGAGTGTTGTCCTTGAGATTGACGTATCTCTTCAATTTTCTCTCAAGGGATTAAATCCACCGCCCCCCTTCTCTCTCTCTCTCTCTCTCTCTCTCTCTCTCTCTCTCTGTGTGTGATACACATAAACCAAAGAAGTGTAGAATAAATTCCTATGTTGTTCTAATGGGACATAAAACACCGCTCTCTCTCTCTCTCTCTCTCTCTCTCTCTCTCTCTCTCTTGCACACACATCAACCTAAGAAGTGCAGGGTAATACCCTGTTGTTCTAATGGGAAATAAAACTACCGCCTCTCTCTCTCTCTCTCTCTCTCTCTCTCTCTCTCTCTCTCTCTCTCTCTCCTAAGGCATGAATTAATGATGACTCTGTCTCTGAAATTTTCAACATTTTCGCTTCCCCTCCGTTTGCTCTGTCTAGCTGCCTGGCAACTCCGACCCAGGGTGTCTGAAAAGTCATCTACAGTGTGTTCAAAACCAAAGGGATATAATCAAAGCTTAAACTCAAATAAACGAGCGTGTCAAGTCTGCAAACCACCAACACGACATACGCCTCTGAGAACTTTCAACATTATAGCCAGCCCTTGACTATTTTCTGGCTGACAACTGAAGACGTTTCTAAATTTTCTCTTTGTATTTGTTGTCATTAATACAACTAAACTTCAAAATATACAAGTTTGCCAACAGGTAAGGCAAATTTTAAATTCTCTTTTAATTACATCTAAACGAAATGTTCAAGCTTATCCTTTTTTTTTAATCCGCTTTCAACGTCAGCCACCAACGAAGTGAGAATCAATTGAATCTGAAGAGTCACACAAAATTCTGCGATCATCCAATTCTCTTTGCAACGTTAATAGCTGATTTACCGCGTGAGTACCAAAATATCTCATCCATTTACAAAATCATTTTATTTCTGCTTCTCCCATGGAATTAGGCAACTTTATAACTCGTTCAATAAATGTTAATGAGCTAGAAGATGAATATGCGTGTTAACTGAGATCTTTCACGTTCACAATTCATTCCTGATCCCGATTCCCCGCCGAGAGCAACCAGATTCTCTAAACAGCAACACTAATATGCAGTAGATGTGCCTCTCTGTCGAACTTCTCAGTTCCAGAGGTCCTTCATTCCTCACACCGTTGGACTGTGGAACAGCCTTCGAGAGGATGTCGTGCAATTGGAACTTCAGAAGTTCAAGCGAAGATGCAATGCATTACTGTCCTAATACAATTCTCCACGCACTTTAATAACTTACTTACATTTTTATTAATTTATTTACTTATATGTTAATTTATCTGTTTTTCTAATAACTGATCTACTTTTTCTGTACTGTCCATTACCTTCTGTTAATTCTTTCAAACGTACATCAAATTCTTTGGAAGCTTGAATTTGCAGTCAATGGCCTTGTGGGCTTGTTCCATATGAAAAGAGTTCATGTTCTGAATAATAATAATAATAATAATAATAATAATAATAATAATAATAATAATAATAATAATAATAATAATAATAATAATTCCAAACTTAGTTCCTTTATACTCACAGTTACCTGCCTTTTTATCCATCTATCCCTTTCGACATCATTTCTTCACCCCGAGACCAACAATATCATTCTCACCATGCGTTTTTCGAATTTTTTTATTATCTGTTTTTCCTCTTTTCTGCCAACTTCTACAATAAGACCACGCTGGTTTAATCCGTGACACAGTCACTTACCTATTTATCCACGTATTTATTCTATTCCGTCCTCCCTACCTCCATCTGATCACTTTTCCCAATATTTACTTTCCGTGTTCCTTTTTCTCTTTCTACCTATGCCAGCCAATAAAAAAAAATTACCCCAATTTATTTCTTTGCCTAACTGTTTATTCAACTACAGTATTTATTCTGTCCGACCGACCAACCCAACATACATCATAAATTTTCCACATATTTTCCTTCTAGTCTGTTTTCTCTCGTCTGCCAGCCACTATGATAAAACTGCCGCAATCTATTCCCTTATATATTCACTTATCTGTTTATCCGCCTATTTATTTTACTCTGTCGGACCCCAACCAACCTTATCGTGCCCCCTTTTTCTCAGGGCGGACGCCCCCCGAATTCCATTATCCATGATAGGATACAAAAGGACATCCATCCACCCGGCGGCCATTCATCCAATCTGTTTCACTTGACCCTTCCATTTATTTCCAATGGGGAGGAAAAAAGAAAAGGGAAATAGTCGTGTAAATATGAGATAAAGCACAATTTCTCTCTCTCGCTCTCAATGGGAGTATATATATTTGAGTATATATACGCATATTTATGTATAGGTGTCTGGTTTCTCCTTCAAAATATTTTACTGCATAGATGGGACTCAGAATATATATATATATAATATATATATATATATATATATATATATATATATATATATATATATATATATATATATAAATATATATATATACATATATATATAAATATATATTATAATATATATTTATATATATATATATATATATATATATATATTATGTTATCTGTATAATATACAGTATATATATAATATATATACAGTATATATATATATATACATGTATATAGGTGTGTGTGTGTACTGTAAAGAATGTGCATTTAAAATTATACATACAACGTACGGACACGCGTTCATCTCTCACTTTCAAAACACGCCATTTTATTCAAAGGTTTTCAGGTAGATAGTATAGGTTAAGTCTATCTAATGCACAGTGGCCACCAGCCAGTGACGTTGAGTTATGGATGCGACAAAGAGGCCAAGTGTTGAATTTCTCTCTAATAATCGGAGCAGTCTCATGACCAACGGCCGCTTGAACCAGACAGCTAAGGTTTTTGAAAGATTTAAGCAAGTTCTGATTTGAAAGATTTCAGAAGTTCTGACTATTTCAGAAGGCTGGGAAGCTAGCCTTCAGGTCTTTTCAACCGTATGAACGTGTAAGCTTAAGTGTCGAAAATAAATATCATTCGCCAAATAGCCAAAAATAAAACACTAAGCAAATTACCCATGAATAATCAAATTCACTGTCAGCAATGACTCAAGAGTTTCACACTTAATCTACTGAAGTCACGTTATTTCATGTAATTTTCCCTACAAAGCCAAATACTGAGCCCCTTACTGTTAAAGCACTCACTACTAAAAGGCAGCTATTATTCATGATTTTTATATCCATTCCTTGATATTTATTATTCGTGATTTTTAAATCCATTCCTTGATATTCAAACTTAAAATTCTTCATACGAAGGAAACTCACGTAAGCTTCATACCCTGTAAGGTCGATAAAGTAACCTTGACCTAATACTTTGGATGCGGGTTCGAATCCTGCTCCGGACGTCAGAATTTCTTCATATTCTTGCGTTTGCATCTCAGGGTTTGTAGTGGCAAGCGTACGCAAAAAATGTGGATATTACAATTACATGTGTAACCGATACCAAGTAATCAGTAAATTCAATATACATATATATATATATTGTATATATATACATATACATGTATATGTATATGTATATATAATATTACATTACCATAATATAAGTTATAAATACCTAGAAGAAACTGGTAATGAATATCATTAATACTTTTGTACCAGGCACCCTATGAGTAAATTAATTGACGAAATTTACAAGAAGCTAAGAAGCTTAAAATGGGGCAGGAAAAGAGCAAAAGAGAAAAACGGTAATTACCTTTTACAGAGATTAAGCCACCTGAACACCAGTGATACGTTCAAACACCGTATAAGGCATTAAGGGTAAACTAACCACAGATACACACACACACATACATAGCAACCTACATACACATTACACACATATACTGTGTATATACATATATATATAATATATATATATATATATATATATATATATATATATATATATATATATTTACTATAATATATACATACATATATATATTGTACATATATACACACATATATGCATATACATTATATATATATATATATATATATATATATATATATATATATATATATATATAATTTGTAACAGATCTGATAATATGATATAAACGAGAAATAAATTCATGTCACTTTAAGACCGAAGTCTGGGACACAAAAAACCAATAAGTAAGCAAATATATATATAAAGTTTCCGCGAGACCAAGCCAGAAACTCGAGCTTTTTAAGGCCACATCTGCTTCCAAAAATGAGATAAGACCAGTCACTGCTTTTAACTTCTGTCACGGTGCCAAAGGAAAACGTCAAAACCTCTAAAAGGGTTAACAGGCTTAAGTGGCAGCTTTACGTCTCTCTCTCTCTCTCTCTCTCTCTCTCTCTCTCTCTCTCTCTCTCTCTCAAGAGAAAGAAAGCCTCCCTATTTTTTCCAAAAGAGGCAATCATGTAAAGAAAGCTTGCAAGGAAAGAATTCTTATCGCTTTATTAAGCTTATTCACGTAAAAACAAACTCAGCTATAAGGCTTTTCTCTCATCCCATCAAATACCAAGCCCTGAAAACACACACACACACATACACACACAGAAATACAGAAAGACAAGGAACAAAAAGTTTTCACGTCGAATTTACTTCATTTGAGAGTAAATCACTTTCAAATAAACTTCAAAAACAGTACCAGCAGGAATCGTTAACACTGCATCAGTCCTTGGCTTATATTTCCTTACGCATCAGTCCTTGGCTTACATTTCCTTATGTAAACGAAATAAAACCAAACTGAACGGGAACTGTTAAACTAATTTAGTACCAAAAGTAACAAAACCTTGTCAATAATTTCCAAGGAGATTGTTCCCCCAAAATTGCTGGTTATAAATAATGAACGACCATCACAAATGAAGTTCCAATGAGATTCATTCTTCATGCTGTAATATAAACACATATATCCAATTACTTTAATTGAATTTTCAGACGAAGCGAAATTATTTGGAAACTTAATTACTAAACTTATGTGCGCAAAACAGGAAGATCACCACACCGTCGAAACTGGCATCCAAACATTACAGTTTCGGCATTCAAAAACAATTTTTTTACTATAGCTTTCCCACTCCAATTTATGCCTTATCTAACTGTTCAATAAATCATGCAATCTTGCCCCATCTAACGCATATGCATCTAGATGCCAATACAAGTCAACTATGCTCTTTTACTAAGCAGTCTAATATAACAGACTTAATGCAACGATTCTAGCTTACGTTTCCTTCCAATGTTAGTTTTAAATTCTTTAAAATAAATATCACATATTTCCTACCACCGTCTCTAGCCTTCTTATCAATCATCCAACTCAGAGCACATATCATTTCAACTCCTTTTTCTTCCATATTTTTATTGCATCTTTTATCTTCCAGATTTTAACAAATAAATCCCCAAGACTTTATCCAATGAAGAAGTACAGCACTATATGTACATGTTTATATATATATATATATATATATATATATATATATATATATATATATATATATATATATATATATATATATATATAATATATATATATATATATATATATATATATATATATATATATATATATATATATATATATCTTTTATGGTAATTGTAGCCGTATTCCCCTCTCTAGATCTGACACTGCACCTACGGTCTCGTTTCACGGTAACGTTTCTTCCCCTCTCAGACACTGCACCCGGTAACCCGATCTGACCCTCTCACTCCCCTATCTCTCCCCTCTGACACTGCCACCGGCCCTCCGACTCTCTCTCTCTCTCTCTCTCTCTCTCTCTCTCCAGGCAACAGTCCACCTCCCCCTCTTCTCTTGGAATTCCATTCCATGAAAAACAGCTCTATAACTGAAATGCACCTCATTGTATAATCACATCATTTATTATGAAGACAGACAATCTAGTTCCCTTACCTTAACATTCATTCCTATCTGGAGGACACATTTCATTATCTGAAGCTTCCTTTGAAGAGCTGTTTGAACGTCAATTTACATATATAAATATGCATATGTACGAAGGGGATATATATATATATATATATATATATATATATTATATATATATATATATATATATATATATATATATATATATATAGTTAGTTGTGTGCATACTAATGGAATATGCAGGAATACGATTATGCAGGTGAACGACAATATTTATTTTTTTGCATTTGATATTTAGATAAACGCACCTATTGTGCTGAAAAAATTTAATTATATAAGGTTTCCTTCAAAATCCAAGAAATGTGATTTTCAAGAAATAATTATGCACCTTAAAACGACACAAACATTTATCAAAGGATATAAAGTTCTGTCGCAATATGCAACCCTTGGAAATGTATACCAGAGTCTATTACTAAGAATCCACCCGCATCTTCGGCTGGAATAAAAATAAAGAAAAAAAAAAACCCTGAGAGAGAGAGAGAGAGAGAGAGAGAGAGAGAGAGAGAGAGAGAGAGAGAGAGAGAGAGAGAGAGGAGAGAGCGGGGGTTAATGATGCTGATGATGGAAATGAGATGAAGAGTATCATCGTAGCACAATGAGACGCAATAAACATCTAAGCAACAAATATATTAATTAATGATAAAAGTCAAAAGATTGCGAGTCATTTCTGCCTCAACAGAAACTATTAAGTTTCTCTTCCATCGCAATTCTGTATTAAACTAACTTTAAAAAGTTGGACGTATAATAAAAAAAATGTTTCCTTTGATGGGAAATGACGTTTCACTGATTTGGTAAATCCGATTATTTCATCAAACGTTTGCTTGTTGAAGCTTTTAAATAGCGTGGACAAGGAACGAGAGAGAGAGAGAGAGAGAGAGAGAGAGAGATTCACATACACATTATTTCTCGTCACTTCCAGTTTTTAATAATAAACCAATCAATCAAGCTCCTCTTCAAAACGTCTCTCTCGTGGGCCACGCTAATTTGTAATATTAAAGCAAACAATCCATATCTCTCTCTGTGTCTCTGTCTGTCTCTGTCTCTCTCTCTCTCTCTGATATGACAGATCACTAAAACCTAAAAATAAAAAATAATAAAAGATTAAAATTTAATCCACCTCTCTCACTCTCCGCTAACTTGAAAGTATTGCCCCCCGCCCCCCAAATAGAAACTTTCTCTCTCCATTAACAGCCTTTTAGCCGGCCCTTCCTTCCATTCCAATCAGACCCTAATAATCATCTGAACAAATGCTCGTTAAATACGTCAACGAACCCTCGTTAAATACGTCGCAACGTCCCGACGTAACTTTTCCACGCGCACGCACACACACAACTCCCGACAATGACGACAGCGCCCCAAACTTTGCCAATATAAAGCTATCCTAATGACCTCTATTACCCGGAGCTACTGATGTCATTCTTTCCCTCAATGGGAATTATGATGTAACCATGGCAACCTGCTTCCCCGATCTACCCCTCCCCCTACCCCGATCCAAACCGCCCCCCCCCCGACTCCCCTACCCCTCAACAGAAGGCTTCCTTTTGTACCCGACTTTGTGAATCTTTCTTTTATCTATTCCATATTTTCTATTCAGCCTCGAGATGCCTCCATAAATATCAAGGTAAGGATATTACGTGTAATTATAAATTATAAAAGCCACAAAGAAAAAAGATGACGGGGAGTCTGAACTTGTTGTAAATAAGAAAAGTCTTCAGAACCTCAGAAAGATTAGCTCCCTCTTGAACATGAACGTCTAGGACAAGATTCAAGTCTAGTGACCTCATTTCTCTGGATAAAAAAAAGAAAGAAAAAGAAAAAAAGTGTCTTTATGTAAAAAAACCTCTCTGTACTGAATTATATCTCATTACGAATTTCAGGAAAGTTATAAACAGGTATGAGTCTCGTAAGGACTTCAACCATCCATACGCGACCTAAGGGTTTTTCATAAACCCTGGCACCACAATGAAATCAATCAGTCAATCCATAACACTTTTATCACTAACATCTTCTTTGAAATGATACTATACTATACCAAAGGGTCAGTGTTACCAGATCTAGGGAGTCATCACAATAAATAACAGCAATGTTCACAGAAATCTTAAAAATGACGCCAGAACAACAATAAAAAATTCAGTATTTTAAAAATAGCTAGCTTACATTAATGATCACTGGAAACTCACTGAATTATTCCTGATGTTGAAAAAAAATCATGAACATCGTCAACACATTGCAAATTTCAAATGCAACCAACAAACAACTACTCAAAAACTGCAATAACGCTAGGCAACTTTAAATATGTGTAAATAATGACAAAATATAAAACAACGTACAATAAAAATAAAATTTCTAATAAAGAATAAAACAATTAAGCAAAATATGTTATAAAAAACAGTACCAACATTGCTAAAGTATTAAAAAATTAAGAAAAAAAATCACAACGTATCACACCTCCACATCCCCAAAAAGATAAAACAGTGCCACGGATACGCAGGTTACTCGGACCCCTTCTCAAAATCTAATCATATCTTCCCTACACCATCGTCAACACCTCTACAAAATTTCAGTGAAATTCATCCACAACATTTCAAGATATCCCGTGAACAGAACACAGTGACTGACAAACAAACAAACGCTGGTGATTAAATAACCTCCCTCTGACTTCGTTAGCGGAGGTAACGAGGTAAGACCAAAACTCAGTGCTCGAAATTTAATTGTACAGATAATGTTCAAGTCATTTGCATGTTATTACAAGCTTAATCTAGGCAAAATAAAAAAAAATGAATGTTCTCCCCCGGAATGGGAATTAAAATGTTTATTCTTTGCGCAAGGGCCAATTTCTTCTTTATCGGCCTTCTTTTCTTCTTCTTCTTTCTTTCTTCTCTTCCTCTCTCTCTCTCTTTCCTTTAATCCAGAATAATGCTCAAATGAACAAACAAACAGAGTTACGCAAGCAAACTTATGTTCTCATTAAAACGTATCTACAATATGATACTTGTCGTTCATTTAAATATACGAACAATGAAACTTGGTTCTCTGGGATACAATACAGAGGAGAGAGAGAGAGAGAGAGAGAGAGAGAGAGAGAGAGAGAGAGAGAGAGAGAGAGAGAGAGAGAGAGAGAAGCATGTACTAATAATTAGATTACCAATGACAATCATTAATCCCAGCTAATGATTTTATTAAAGCGGTATGATTAACCCCATATGCACAAAAGCAATACGCTTTCTCATAAAAAGAGCATCGATATCATTATCAATGATGATAATAATGATGATGATGATGATGATGATAGTTAAAACCTAGTGCACAAAAGCAATACTCATTCTCATAAAAAAAACGGCATCGATGTAATAATAATAATAATAATAATAATAATAATAATAATAATAATAATAATAATAATAATAATAATAATGTGTCAAAAATCGACATTTAACTAACGATGTTCTTTCTGTCTACATCAACAGAAGAAGTAAACAGAGCAGTCGAAAAAATCTGTCAAATGCAACATACCAACAACGTTCCTAATAAAAGTTTATTTTTCTGAGGAATCGCCCCAGAGATCTGTTTGAAATGTGAAGTTCGAAGCCCAAATTCCCTGCATTAAACCAGACTACTTAGATTTTATGGAAAGTAAACAATTTTTCAAAAAAAAAAAAAAAAAAAAATTCCTGGTAAAGCACCTCACAGTTCCTGTTACTAACATGTTATTTAAATGAAGAACAATAAAACGTTACTGAATTATTTACCTCATCATAAATCTACCTCTGGGATATACTAATGAAAATTCATATAAGCCACGCTGCATTTTAAGCACTCTTGCATATGAACGGAGAACAAGTAATATTTTAGTTATGTGTGTAAATAAAGAAGATTTACATATAGCAAATTGTAAACTTAAACAAATATTCGTATATATACACATCGACATGCATGCATATATACATACACACATACATACATATATATGTATATATATATATGTATATATGTATTAAACAAATACAATATATATATGCATGTATGTACGTACGTATGTCGATGTGTATATATACGAATACTTGTTTAAGGTTATGGACAACGTATTTGCTATAATGTAAAATCTGTATTTACAACACACATGAACTAGGAAACAATTATATATGTATATATACATATATACATCCATATGTATGTATGTATACACATACATACATACATGTATATATACGTATATCACAAAAATCCGTATGAATCTGCCGGGTAAAAAATAAATTTATAATAGGCCATCTCATTTACGGCTTCATGAAAGATTGAATTATGACCACCAAAAAAAAAATCTACATTTCATAAAAAATATTCAAGTCTAAAAGTGCTATAAAAGGTTAGGGATAATTTAGCCACATTTTTCCCGAAACCGGAGGGGAGAGAAAACGTCTATTTAATCCTATTATTTACGATCATCCTCCGCTGATTGGGAAGAACGAGATGGGTCTTTGGCACGTGATTTCGGGGTCCAAACGCATACAGCGTTCAAAAAAAAAGGATATGTATTTGTATGAACGATGTGTAGCTATATACAGTACATACATGCATATACATACACCCCATATTATACATAAATGTATATATGATATATACATATATTTACGTATACACATTTACATACGTGCGGCATACGTATATAAATGTGTAAAAAAGCCACAATAATGTAATTGATAAACTGTATTTTTCAAGATACAAAGAAATACAAAAAAGGATAAAAATAGTTTATCAAATACATTACATTATTGTGGCTTTTTTGCTCATTATTTTCGATCACAATATAGTGTTGCACCACAGATACATACATGTGTATAACTGAATCACGAAAATATGGAACTTGATGAATATATAAATAAAGATAAAATCCACGAAGGAAAGAGAAACACTTCGAGTGCTGCGAGTCCTTTCGACTGGCGTCCTTTACTAAGGTTTTATCTTTATTTATACATACAAATATATACATAATATACGTGTGTATATATATATATATATATATATATATATATATATATATATATATATAGAGAGAGAGAGAGAGAGAGAGAGAGAGAGAGAGAGAGAGAGAGAGAGAGAGAGAGAGAGAGAGAGCATGTCCTCAAAAAAGGGAAACGACTGCTGCCTTGTTATATATGAACCTTTAACTGCTGAATTAGAGATGAAGCTCTGAAAAAAAAATTACAAAACGTTAACCAATCACATACACCTACACAGGCTGCTCAAGAGTATTAGCTCGACAACCTTACAGTACGCCACTCACCTTTACGTTAAACCGCACCTCTGTGCTTTCCTGATCTCAACACTCCTAAATCATATAAACTTTCCAATAACATTCCCTTGTGTTTATTCCCCGTAGGCAAACCATTTCAAATATTGTTTAATCATGTCACGTATACACGTATAATTATCTAATCTTACCCTCTCTATATTTCTACACTCTTGAAGAAATTTTCTTACTCTGTATATAGCGCTCAAACAAATACAATCATACATAAAACTTATATATACGTAATATATAATATATAATTTAAATATACACACACACACACACACACACACACACACACACACATATATATATATATATATATATATATATATATATATATATATATATATATATATATAACGTGTATGTATATACAGTATATATACTGTATATACACACACAGAATTATGAAATCTAGCCTATAAAGCCTAGCACTAGGGCACTTTCATCCATTCGGTGTTTATATACAGTAACAACAAAAACCACTAGAGAATAAAATCTCATAACGAAAGTTCACTAAAATAAGTAAAAACATAAACAAAATTCAAAAATTCAAATGAAATCCTCAGTAAATTTTCTCTACTTACGTAAAAGCAGAGGAAAAAAATCATATTTACCGAGTGCAATGTTTAGCGAGGTTGATGCTTTTGGTTCATGACTGCCATAACTTTAGCAGTAAGTTTCTGGCAAGTAAAAAAAAAAAAAAATCATTCCCTCTTAAAAGTTATGTCAACGTTAAAAATTCTAGCGATGCCCTGAAAAAAAAATAAAAGTGTCTTGTGGAAGCATGAGCAATATTCGCCGGCACTAACGTATCAGAGATGAAAGGCCCTTTCATTTTCTCTAAAAAGGAGCTAAAGTTATTTTTCAACGTCATGCAAAAGAAGTATGAAAGGAAAAACGAGGAAGGAAGGAAGCCCTCTCTCTCTGAAAAAATAAAGGAGGGAAGGAAGCCTGCCCCATTCACTTTCTCTCTCTCGTGTGAAAAAAGGAAAGAAAAAGAATCCCTTAAAAAAAGGTCTGTCTCTCTGTGCAAAAAAGCAATTGCATCCTTCTCTCTATCTCTCTCTCTTTGGTAAGAGGCATTAGTAAGCAGTACATGTGAAACTGAATCAAATTAAAATGGAAAAAGTAGGTTCGGTAGTACTTAATAACAACTAATCCATTTTTTGTAGTTATTAGAAAGACAATGTATTCCGCTACACTAAAATATGAATGCAGTTATGACAGTTATTCTACACAGCGTTCTCCATATCATTCGGCATACACACAATGCGCGAGTGAATGCCCAAAAAGCTACGACATACCCACGAGCTCTGAGATAAAGACATCAAGAGGCATCTTACGAAAGACTTCGCTAAACAAAGACCAGCTATGAAGTTTTAGAAGGACAAACTTGTTATTTTCAAATCAGAGGAAATAAGAGAAAAGTTCAGAGCAAATGAAAGGATGTATTTTCTGAGAAGGAGTTGGGTTGGGTTGCTGTAAACAGCCGAAGTTCAAGTTAGAGTGACGAAACTGCATGTATATTTACAGAGAGGATATGCAAGCAATGCTCTGAGAAGTGAACACAGATGCAGAAGCAGTTGGTATGTTCAAAAGATATATAGTTAGAGATATATAACTGAGAGGAGGATGCAAGTTCCACAGAAGGTATTATTCATCTTGACTGAAACACGATACAGAAATCGAGGAGTGAGAAGTGCATTTCTTGAGAAAAAAACAAGTAGTCTTATTTGAGAAAAACAAAAAAGTTTAAAGTTAATAAGGAGTTACAAAAGCTGTTACATACGCTTGACAGGAGAGAATGCAAGGCCTTAAACTCATTGCCGTACTTTTAACGTTTTTGAAAAGTTGTACGTAACATCTTTCGTTTGAAAACGCTGTGAATGTTCTACCGTTTGACGAAGCGGAAATTAAACAGTCTTCTTGAAGAAGAGGTGAAAAATAAAACTCTCATTTGAAGAAGCGGTGAATGATCACTTGATTCTGAAACATTTTTGGATGAACTTCCGTTTGACGAAACTATTAATAAACATATGAAGAAACCGTTCATAAATTGTCACTCAAATTAGCAGAGAATAAACTATTGCATTTAAAGAAATGTTAAATCAACTTCAGCATGACGAAACGGTTAATACACACTCGAAGTAATTAATAAACTCATGTTATTAAGTATTTGAATAAGCAATGAATAACGTCTCGAGTTTTAGCAAGTGTTGAATAAACTCCCGCTTGACTGAATAAAATGTCACGTTAACAATCAAGTGAACAAGCAATGTATAACGTCTCGTGTTTTAGTAAATATTCCGGCTTGATCAATAAACTGTCGTGTTAACAAGCGTATGAATATCGATGAATAAACTCCTGCTTGATGAATAAACTGTCGTGTTAACAAACATAAGCATAAGCAGTGAATATCCTCTCGTGTTTTAGTAAGTGCAGAATAAACTCCCGCTTGACTGAATAAACTGACATGTTAACAAGAGTATGAAAAAGAAATAACGTCTCGTGTTATATGGTTGTGTTGAATAAGCTCCCGCTTGATAAAACGGTTAATAAACAAATGTTGGAGAAGCTTTGAATAAATAAGTTTAAAGAAATAAAGAAGGGCTGAATAAACTAACTCTTTACAAAGTGATTAAAACTTGTCGAAGAAGTCCTGAATAAAATTTCATTTAAGTAGTCAATGAATGCTCTCTTTTGCGTTTGAGCAAGTGCCGAATAAACTCCCGCTTGACAAAGTGGTTAATAAACACTTTTTTGAAGAAGCACCGAATAAACTGCCATTTGAAGAAGCGTCTGAAGACGTTCTAAATAAACTCCTGCTTGTGAAGCCGGTAAATAAACTCGTCTGAAGAGGCGGCGACGAGCAAAACGCTCCCTCTCCCGCAAAGAGAATCAACACCTTTAGAAGCAAGAAAGCAAAGAATAAATCCACCCACATCTCTCGAAAATCTCGCAGAATCGGCAACAATGGTATTACGCCTTTTTTGAGGGCCGGTACTGACAGGTAGAACGGCAGGCAGGAGGAAAAAAAAAAGCAGTTTTCCGTTCGCCCAAAAATAAGTTTAACTCGGCCATTTACATATTCTCTCGGCAGACGGAGCAAATTAGTCATTTCATTCGAAGAAAATAAATGGATCAACCGGAGGCGAAAATGAAAAAAGGCAACTCCTCACTTTTTAACGGGGGGCAAGAATGGACGGGGTTTATAGCGCCGAGCTTCAACATTTCACGTTTATACCCAGACTCAATTTTGGTGAAACCAATTTTGTATATTATAACAAATGGAGGTACATTAGATATTTCTGTGAGCATAAAACATATCCACTTTACGAGCTACATGTCCAAATTACACAATAACTCTATATTAATAAAAAAAAAAAAAATAAATAAATAAATAAAAGGCCAATGTCGGATCCACAGATAGCTAAATGGCACAAAATAATTATTTATTTACATAAACTCTTTAAATTACGATTCACTTGCATGTTAGTCTTTAGCACTGAAACAATGAACACTGCAAAACTGTGAACTAGAGGGTAAACAGTAAGGACCGCAATCTCTCTCTCTCTCTCTCTCTCTCTCTCTCTCTCTGGCAAAAAAAAGTACACGGTTTGCATCCCCCACACAAAAGCAAACAGATTCGTACAGCTATAATCCGTATCTATAATTAATCCCCTGTAATCCCCAATGAAGACTCCATCCAGCAAGGGGAGGGTAACGTAATAAACGCAGTATATTTATTCCCGTTAACTAGAGGCATTATCCAAACTACCTCCGTCATCTTGAACATGACTTATAAAAGGTCATCGAACTAAATAAATTACAAAGACTGTTATTTTACACTCATGATTAAAGGCGGCTGTAATGAAGTATTGTGTTTTCTTCGTAATTAATACAACTCACTAATTCTCTTAACGTAAATATGCTTAAGCGGATTTGGCAATATTTGCCCGTAAGGGTTTGCAATTTCATCGTGACTCGAGATGACTGTCACTAATACTTCAAAGTGTCATTTTGTTGCTCTTTATGCATGTACACATTTATCTTTTTTGTTTCATCTCTCTTTGTTAGTTGCAATTTTCTCTTAGTTGTCTCTGTTTCTTGTGGAAGTTTGCTTTGGAAGTCAATAGCCTTCCTTCTAGGGTTGTTCCGGACAAAATTTTGCACACCCTTAATAATAATAATAATAATAATAATAATAATAATAATAATAATAATAATAATAATAATAATAATAATAATAATAATGTCACGACCTGAATGATAATAAAGCTCATTAATAGGAATAATAATTTTCTACTAGTAAAAATCATGCAACATATATATTATTTAAACTCGGCCAAAAAGACCTCTTCATTTCTCTATGTCCTCTAACTTTTGGATACATAACAAATGTCTACATCATGGAATCACACTGGAAAATTTTCAGCCAACTGGGAAAGCTGCCCCCACTCCATTTGCTTTTCCGACACATTTCTCAAAATCTGTCTTACCCAGTAGGTTTTTTTTTTTTTTTTTTTTTTTTTTTTTTTTGAAAATTTGTCGCTGCCTCACAAAATCTTTCCACGCCAGTTCTGAAGATTCACTGCCTCGTAATTTTTATTTTATTTTTCTTTTATTTTGCAGTCCAAACCTTTCAGAACTCGTCATTATTTTTACTTATCTTATTCATTCTTCTCTGCTCACTTCTAAAGATTTTTTCGCCCCACCTCTGAGACCCCTTTTAATTACCTTAAAATCTGGATTATCTCCTGTAGAAATAATTTCACTATAATCTATTAGTTTTATTTCTTCATACAGACTTCTCTTCCCCCTGGTAAAGAACTCTGATTAGATTTTGAAACCTTTTCTTTGCATCTTTCCAAAACTTTCAGTCCATTTGTGAAAGAATGCCATCACTTCACTTTCTGAATAATCAATGTGTTACATCTTTTCACCCCGTCTAACAAATCTTTTCCGGCCAATGCTGTGCAAGGCTTTTGTCACCTCACACAATATTCGACTTAAATTATGAAATTACTGATAAAAATTAAAAGCCTTTTACGTTAACTTCGGAAACTTCTATTAGCCAATGGAATCAGCTACCTGACTGTTCTGAAAATAACTATGGTTCTCCACCCATTTCAGATAATTTCCAGCTAACGGTCCATTTTTGTGGATAATTTCCGGTTATTGGACCTTTATAAGAAATATGTCGTGTCTCTTTTTTTTGTGAGAGTTCCAGTTCTTGTGACAATTTTTTTTTTTTTTTTTTTTTTTTTTTTTGAGAGGTACCGCTAAGTCGTTTCATTTATTAAGAACACTTCCATTTCTGTTCCATTCTCAGAACACATTTCTCTTCCATTCTCAGAACACTTCCAACTATCGTTCCACTGCCATTTTTCTCTCTCTTTTTTATTATTGGAATCTTTCCAATTCTTGGTCATTTTCGTGAACATTCCCAGTCTTCAGCATATTCCTATGAACATTCCCAGCACTTGGTCTACTATAATATTCTTCTTCTCGGGCTATTTTCAATAATATTTCCAGCTCCTAACCACATTTTCTTTGTTCCTTTTATTAAATCCGTAGATTTCGGTCCATTTCTGAGAACATTACCAGCCACATATTTACAATACTTTCAGTTCTCGATTAATTCCCTCGATTAAATCTAGTTCTCGGTCCATTTTGTTTAGCATCTGCTCTTTTCTGTTAATTCCTGAGAACAACTCCAGCTCTGGTTCATTCTTTTTGAAAGTATCTGGCTCTCGATATTTTCGAAATTCCAGCTCCTGGTCCATTTTTGAGATCATGTCCAATCAATTTCGGAGAATGAAACATGCGCTACTAGATTTAGAGGTACTCAAATGCTTATGACTTTTCCAATATCCTGCGCTATTAAGCGAGGCTAATTCTTCACACGGAATATGAGATGTATCACTGACGTCAATGCTGCGGATTTTGATTCGCTAAAAGTTCCAATCACCGCAATACGCGTCGTGGTCCTAAATGATGTGAATAAATTAAGATACAAAGAATATCTGACCCTCATGAAACACGAATGTTGATTATCTATTAAAGATATTTCACAGGGAAACGTTCATGAATATTCATGATATAAAAGCAAAGAATTTAGAGTAATAGCAAAAAACTCACATCATATGAAAGGACTCAAATACGCGAGCGATGTAAACAAGTAAAAAATGCGCCGAAGTTTCTTCGGCGCAATCGAGTTTTCTGTACAGAGTATAATGCTGTATGAAACTCTAAGCCTATAGCTGTGTCAGACGCACGGTCATGGCTAACTTTAACCTTAAATAAAATAAAAATTACTGAGGCTAGTGGTCTGCAATTTGGTATGTTTGATGATTTGAGGGTGGATGATCAACTTAACAATTTGCAGCCCTCTAGCTTCAGTAGCTTTTAAGATCTGAGGGCGGACAAAAAAAAAAAAAGTGCGGCAGGACAGACAAATAGCTATCTCAATAGTTTTCTTTTACAGAAAACTACAAAAATAGAAAAATATATTCGAAAACATACTTAATAACTGTCACTTGGATTACATAAACCATAAAAAGAGCCTGACATTAGTGTAATGCGTATACATACATAGCAGCGATTTTTTTTTGTTTACTAGAAACAAATGGTCACCGAAGCATTGAGGTCCTTTGTTATGCCACATAAAAAAAAAGAGGACAATTAACTGGATTCCTTTTGTCTCTGTTGATTAAAATGTCTCCGTTTGACGTAAACGAAAGCAGAAAGAGCTGCCGAAATCCTTTTTGGTCCTTATTTTGCTTACGCGCAAGGGCGCAATTTCCATGTCCCAATCTCACCGAATAAATCTTCAACGAACTGGCGCTCCGGTGCACGTGTAAAATCTGCTGTATATAAGTTTCCAGGATATCTAGGTCAAAGGATGCGCATCCAAGTATCGTTATCTTTCCCGAATTTGCAGAAATAGGAAATGGAAAGGGAGAGGAAACACAAACAAAAAATAAAGGCAGCCTAGATGAAGGAAAATGACGTAAAATTGTGACAACTCTGCCAACGCGAACAAAATGCAGGATCGACGTCGAGAGATACCCAAAATATGATCGAGCTCCCCGATAACGAACACCACAGACAGTCGTCGTGGGGGAAAAATGGAAAGCATTAAGTTCAGCTTCTCTATAGCGGACGGAACGGACAACAGGTGAATATCCATAATACGGCCAACCTTGCTACAACGGACAATACAAAAACTCGATATGAACTAAGATAGGCAAAATATATCACAGTTTAACTATAATTTTTTTGGTTAAGTGAACTATAAAAACCTGAGACAATTCTGATATTCTTTTCGCTTTCACTTCCACATTCTAAACAAAATCACATTCTACATCGCTGAAAAAGGAAAAAGACAATCAGCGAGACCATAACTCGGCATGTTACAGGAACTGTAATAATGGGAAAGGATAAAATTGTGGCACAAAATAATGTCAATACAAATCAATCATGGAAAAACGGATAGAGGCCTAAAGAAGATAAACTAACATAGCATTAATATCCTCAGAGATAAAAAGAAAATAATAAAATTACCAGTTATTGAAATAAAATGCTTAAACTTTCAGAAGTTGGAAAAAATAGGTTATAACAAATATAGTATTAAATACAAAAGTGTATTAATTCAGCTTTCAGTATCAGTGTTCATCCCTATAATATAACAATATTAATAGTGATAATAATATACAACATTCCTAACCATCCACCTCTAAATAATCAAATACTGGGTCAACATCTCTGCGTACATAGAAGACACACATATGCACAAAAACCTGCACATAACTCCCAATACTGACAAAGAAAGCGAGGCATCACATCCGTCTCGAAATGTTGCCAAGACGTTCATCATCATTATCATAAGTAGACTATACGGAGGAGAAACGTCGCGGAGATAAACGCCCAAATGAAAAGGGACTTGATGCGTATCGACACAAGACGCTCTCTTCCATACACAATCCACCGGCCTGGATAATCTCGAGCAATACAGGACAAGTAATTTTCGTCGTCATTGAGACGTTCGAGGGCCATCAACAGGAATGAAACGCGATCCCAATCGGCCTTATCGGGAGTCGCCTCAAGAGTGAATACTCTCTCCAGGAGACTGGATTCAACTTCTACGGCACGTAAGACGGATGATTCCAGCCAGGTACCGAATACTCATTGGGTATTCAACGCCGCGTGTGAAATCAAGAAATGACACTGACAAGACGACCGACTGGTGTGGCTGGCATAGTAAAAAAAAATACGATAACCATTCAATGGGCTGGAGACTAGTCAAACTGCAGACACATATACATACATTAATCGACAAGATTTGTATATCTATCAACAATATCTGTATATTTACGACAAGATCTGTATATGGATCGACAAGACATGTATTTATTATTAAGATATGTATGGGTGTATTTTCTACACAGATGAGCCCCGATTAAAAAAATATATAACCCGGCAAGTTCATTTCAGTAAACGAAATGGAAATTGAAAATGGACTTCATGAGTGATGGCAGGCGTCAATTTTCTTACAGGGGTAAATGAAAATGTTACGTATATATACAGACACATATATACATATATATAATATATAAACATTTTTCTTTCAGATAATTATGAGAAATTATCCTCTATTAATCGATGAACAAACAAGCAAAATGTAAATCACGGCATAGGGATGTTTCCTAATCTTGTAAATCTTTCATCTAGATTTGACTAATACTGTAGTAATAAACAGAAGAAAACCAGGTTGAAAATAACAAATGACGATATTTTTGGTCAACAGTATAAAAAACAAAAGTAAATGCACCTGGCATTTATAATTAAACGGAGCCTAAATAAAAAAAAAATCTTTTAAAGACTTTATCCTGTCCTTGAAGTCCACCAAATCTTACGTTCAGTAATATCTAAAACTATTTGAAAGGAGATCCCACGGGACCTCTAAAAGGGCAGAAACAACGACCACATTTTCGGCAAAGAGTAGGAAAACCTCCTCCCGTCCTGTCCTCCACAACACCAATCCAATTTCCCTTTCGTAAAAAGATTTGCAACGCTAAATAACCGCCAGTCAATAAACCCAAATCGTATAAAAATGTGATACAAAAGGAGCCACTCCTATACAGGCCATCAAAATTTGAATTTGTTTTTTGCAAAACATAAAATTCACTTGTATATTGACAAAAATAAAATTGTAACATGTTAAAAGCTACATCAGAATTATTGATGCGTTGCTTTTGCAAGAATTTAGACTGAAGCTATCCTCTAAAGTTCAACAATCGTTAAATTGTCTCGAAATTTTATTATTATTAATATTATTATTATTATTATTATTATTATTATTATTATTATTATTATTATTATTATTATTAAGCGCAGATTCTTATGGGAAGAGTCTTATAGCGCTAAATACTAATTACATGAAATTATTTTAAATACATAAAACTTCAAACGTTCTTTTTACATCACGGTTAGTAATTCATAAAGCCTTATGTGACACTCCCATTATTATTATTACTATTTTTATTATTATTATTATTATTATTATTATTATTATTATTATTATTATTATTATTATTATTATTATTATTGCTGAAAGAGCCTTGTAGCGCTAAATTCTAATTATATGAAATTACTCCTTCATGCCTAAATGCAAAAAACTTCAAACGTTCTCTTACATCACGGCTAGTAATTCACAAAAGCCTTATTTGACACTCCCTTTGCACCGACGGTCTGTTGCTCAAAGTTCTGGTCTGGTTAGTAATTTGACAGACGACTAATATATGTGACTACTAAAAGTTGCCAGGTTCCGCCGGCACACGTGGCCTCGCGACCATTATTAGAGGCATGATCATGGGGCTAGCACCCTAAGCAAAATATCAATGCTAAGGCTGGAAGGTTATCGACCTTCCACAAAGAGGCAAGAGGTCACAATAAGGCAAGACAAGCCAAGAATATCTGTGTCCAGAAGAACAGAAAGGCTATAAAAAAAACAACGAAAAAAATTAAAACAAAGCATAAATATGAGAAAACGGTCTTTTGAAGATGAAATGGGTCACAATTAGGCAAGACAAGCCAAGAGCATTAGCGAGCATAAGATGAACAAATGGTATATAAAAACTAACGAAAACGATAAAAACAAAACGTAAATAAAAAAAAAAAACAGAATCCCTCTGCAAATCCCACACCGCAACTCTTATCGGGACACGAAGTTACTCGACCTTACGCCAATAATTCATCCCCGGCAACCCGAGACAGACTGAACCCGCCATATTTCATAGGGTGCAATAAGAGAAAAACCCTCAAGTTCCCTAACAATCATCTTCGCAGATCGAGTGATCGTCGACTCCATCATTTTCATTATCGCCGTTATCATCGGCCTCGTCATCATCATCATCATCAACTCGACAATCTATCATCTCTCATAACATGGGATCGCGGCTTCCCTCAAAATCTTTATTGAATTTCATAAATCTTCCGACGTTTTCATAACTTGAGATACAAAACATCTTTCTGGAGAAGAAGGATGGAAATAAAAATGAAATGCTGATTCTGTATCTATTTATCATATATATATATATATATATATATATATATATATATATATATATATATATATATATAATATATATATATATATATATATATATATATATATATATATATATATATATATATATATATATATATATATATATATATATATTTTCACCTCTTTCCCGAAGGAACACCGGTATTGACTTACACGTTATGGCTTTTCATCTGTTCTCGCTGTTTACGAAAGCAATTCGCCGTCATTTCCTTGCTGCTGGATGTAGTTAATGAACTCCGAAAAATGAAGAAAACCTAAAGTATACTCGGCAGGGAGAGGGCGAGGAAGGCAGGGGCGAGAAAATGTAATATAATTCACTCGAGGTTATGCAAATGCCTTCTTTTCGCTCTCGACGAAGAATTTAATCATCTGACACGAAGGAAGAATCATTGATATACTCGGCTTTTAACAAGGGGGCATTATTTCCAATCGTGAGGCGAGGAGATTAGCTTTTCGGTCACTGCGGCAAACTTGGAAAGAATTAAAGGATTATCAAAGTCCGCTTCAAGAAATTAAATATGAATATCAAACCTACGCGAAGGAATATTTGGAACTTGCTACACCACACTGTCACTGAAGTCCGTGATGAAGAAAATGGGTTAAAATAGTGGGAAATGAAGTTATGCAAAGCGTAACGGATAACAGGTTTAACACGAGTTAGTGGCGATAATGCGGTTTGGACACGTTGCAAGAAACAGACTAAGATAGTATTAGTGTGGACGCGCATTAATCCCCACTTCCAGGAGCAGAAAGGAAATGGAGTTTAACCAGAATCAGGGTAAAAGTGAGTGTTGCAACACAGTTGGAGAAAAAGAGGAAAGACGTTTTTAATCAACAAGTGAGAACGGAATATATCAAATGATGATGAGTTTGAAACGGTGAGGAATAGGTACAAGACAACATGGAGGCATCTGTATATTGTGCGGGGCAGCTGCAGATGGAGTATTTATATTAAACAAAGATTCAATAGTTTAGAGGATAAATATGGCACTGGTTATATTTGCATGTATATTATGTCTAATACTGAGAGAGAGAGAGAGAGAGAGAGAGAGAGAGAGAGAGAGAGAGAGAGAGAGAGAGAGAGAGAGATTATGGCCAAGGTTTTCCCTGTATAATCCTGTGTAAAGCTCTGGACCCGTATTGAGGTCCTTGGGACCCTGGTTTATGCCAACCTGATCTTATATGTCAGGAGGATGATTGTGCATTGATTTGACAAGCTGTAGCTTTGTCCTTGACAATTGGAATTTTAAAGAATTTTGCCAAAATAAAGATTTTGGTTTTTTTTTTGCCACTATTTTGGCATCATCATGGGCCCCGAGGCAAGGATTTGAAAAAATTTTAATCTTCACTTCATAAAGAAGCTTTTACATATAAATGATCTCATCCTTCACCACCATTTCTTAATGAGGTGCCCGTAGAAGGGACATACCCCCTTAATCTAAGTTAACAATCTTAAGTACGCTTCGCCCTTGGATGCTTTGTGCCAAGTTTAGTTGAAATAGTACCTGTGGTTCTGGAGAAGTCGAAAAATTGAAAATTTTTAGATAAGACACATACATACATATATGTGGAGAGCACAGAGCAGCATACATGCACAATGAATGACGGACAGATTGTCAGAAAAGCTCAACCGCTTTAAATGCCCACGTGGAGTGCTAATAGAAAAGCTGTAGTTATGAGGAGAAGCAAGAATTCTGATTGACAGAGAAGAAAACAAAACTCCCAGAAGTTATTCATTTTCTTCCGAATGATACTTGAGGAGGAGGGCACACACTAGAGAGAGAGAGAGAGAGAGAGAGAGAGAGAGAGAGAGAGAGAGAGGAGGAGGAGGAGAGGAGAGGAGGAGGAGTGAGGAGGAGGGAGGAGGAGGAGAGGAGGAGGAGGAATCCTCAACAATATGATAACAAGTTATAATGCAAAGCAAAGTCTTCCTCTCTCTGTCCCTCCCTCCCTCCTCCTCCCCTTCCGGAGATGTAATCCATTTCATACGGAATCATTCCTCCGTCTGCTCCATCTCCGTTTCATCCCATCGAAATAGCAGAGACCATACGAGCAGCGATACATCCAAAGACCAGAAGAACAGCGATACGCCCAGACACATGAGAATTTATGACCCCGCAAGGTACCTTATCGTCTGCATCTATTTTCTGTAATATACACGAGGGTGTTTTTTCCCTCCGTAATATACACAAGGCAGGCTTTTTTTCTTTTCCTCCGTGGGAATGACGTTCAGATACTCGCTTCGCGTGCTGGCAAACGCATCGCCACATAATTTGATGGGAGGAACTAACCTTTGGGAAAAACTCCCACAAACGAAGAGATCTCTTATAACGTCGGCCCAGGCTAAAGGTCACTTGATGAGTGGAGAAAAAATATCATAATAAACGAATGAGTTCCATGTTCTTTTTCCATGAAGTTCTTCCTCCTATCAAACTTCCGCAATGCATATAAGTCATGCTAGTTTCAACAATTGTACCAGTCTCAAATAAGGATAAAACACGATACACTTTAAATGTATTGACACTTGCAAAACATCTACGGTCTGGCGCAAGCAATAATAGGTCGTTGAGGTCAAATACAGAGTTACCAACAATCCCACCATGCCAAGTGAATGTTTATAACACATTTAGATCGTGGAGTTTTCGAAATTTATTCATGAGTGGTCTACACAAAAACAGACTGCATTTTTGACAATTCACTTTTGCTCAGTCTAATATAATAGATCCTTGTTCTCTGGTAACGAAAATATTAAAAAAAAAAAAAAAAAAAAAAGCGAAAAACTTCAACATAAAAAGACCTGTTATTTTGAAGTGAAATTAAAGATCCATTAAAGCGAAATTTTTCAAAATCCCGAACTACTGCAAATTAAGAACAACAGATACCCGTTCTTATAAGGTGGATATACCTGAAAAAACCTTCAAACTACAGAAATTGCAGCTTTACAACAAATAACTCCAGTTCATCTGCAATGAAAATAACCACGCAAATTTTTTTTTTAAATGTGACCATTGAACTTGGGCAACATAAGCACAAAACTTCTGCTCTTCCGTAATGAAAATACCAATGAAAAACAGAACCTCACGAATTATCGAACAATTCAATGACCCCAAGTACCATTGGGCGCCGCGGCCATACCGTAAACCAAACAACTCCGGTACCTCTGTCCAAATATACCCTTCCTATTTCTCCTGACGGGGGAACAGCGCTAAATGGAATTCTGGTCGTCCCTCAAACACCGGCCCCAAAACACAATGGATTTATCATCCGACGGCTGGGTATAATTTCTACCGCGGGAATTGAAGCCGCCCTTCCCGCTATATTGCTAATCCTGAATACAAAGGAACCAAAGATGTATCAATCCCGGGGACAACTGGGTTCATAAATGAATCAATGCACGCGCAGGAGGCTCTAAGCCTAAACTGGATTTCAGTTATGCAAAATTAATGTATACATACATATATGCATATATAATTTACGTATACACACACATATGTATATATATATATATATATATATATATATATATATATATATATATATATAATATATATATATATACATATTTCATTTATCACACATCATCTGTCCATAATTTAACAGTGAACACGGACGAAGAAAAAGTGTCTGAAATACATGGTTGCAAATGTATAAATAGCGTTTAATGGACCTTTCTACCTTCATATATTTTATGTATGTGATATATAATACATTACATACATATATATATATATATATATATATATATATATATATATATATATATATAATTCTTAAGACACTTGATATCAACAATTTATGGTAAATTAATACACAAGTACACATGCATATATACACAGTTATTATACATATATATATATATATATATATATATATATATATATATATATATACATATATATATATATGTAAAATTTCCAAGTCCTCCTTGCCTCTGTAGGCTCATAAGGGCAGGCGCTGTGGCTATATATACACATATATGTGTATATATATGTATTATGTATGTATGTATGTGTGTGTGTGTATATATATATATATATATATATATATACGAGTATATATATATAATGCATCTACCAGTCCAGGATTCGAACGTATGCCTTTTTGGCTTCTCCCGCGAGCTATTATGAGAGGTTCGAATCCTTGCCTAAGCGAGGCACTTTTCCCGTACAATAAATTCCCTTTGAGTGTAAGTTATCCCCGGGTAAAGAGAATTCAATACTAAAAGCTGTATGTTCATAATCCATACAAACATGTATATGTAACGACAGCAACAAACGTAATAGATAGCTGACCTGATGAGATATGAGTGCATGAAAGCAAACTGATCTCACTGGAATTCTACGATTACCTGTAAAAGAGAAAATCACACTTAGAAAATTTTCTCGTACACGACTTTAAAGTCGAACTAGCTAAAATAGCATCAAATGCCAACAACCGTCAATATAAGTAACAGTTTTTAAAGACAGTTCTAATCTTTACCCAAGGGCTTCTTTTGTACAAAGGACATTGTTGAAGTCTCTCATTGAAAGATTACTCAACTACACTTCTTTTCACAGAGGAAAAACCCCGTTCAGTGGAAAACTCATGCGGCAAATGATTCCTTGTCACTGGGTAGACTTTTCAATGGGAATCTCTTCTCAGAGGAGACCACTGAAAGAGATTTCATCCCAATGGCATCGCTGCCATTAAGACGAGTCATTTTTGGGACTGACTTTGCCCAATTTATGTGAAACTCTTCTTGTAAGGCTCATTTCTCCGTCAGAATCCTCTTTCCTTGGATGATCCATCCAGGATTTCTAGTCACACATTTCCAAATGATTTCATTTCAGTGGGTGCACCAACTCCTTTTAAACATAATAACTCGTAAGGATGACCCCTTCACGGTGAGGTTTTTGTACTATAAATTCTCTATGTCCTTAATCTTATTTTCCAGAGGACTTCTTTAAGAAAAAATTAAAAAAATAAAAATTTACCCTCTTATATTTAAAAGGTATTTCAAGAGGACGCTTCTCCTTGCGAGAAGCTGTTTCAGTCCGAATCCTTTACAAGCAAGATGACGTTTATTAGAAAAATTCGTATTCTTCCTCAACCTTTCGGTAGTCGCTTTCCACAAGAGTATATTCAATATAAAGATCCTTCTGGGAAACTATTTCTTCTCCACAGAAGACTTCACTTTACTGCAGTATCCCTCCAACAGAACACCTTATCCCGTATGTGCACCTTTTGACTTATCGAAACTTTAGATCTGTAACCCCAGTGACCAATCAAATGACTCAAATTGCAATGCCACTTTCATACAATTGCAAATTAATATTATAATCAATTTTTTTCCTCTCTTTACAATTTCGTCAACCATTCCTTAATTATGTGACGTTTCTTTTTTTTGTACAAAATGTTTTTCATTAAAGAAAAATTCCAATAGTAAACTTTTCATTGAAGAGCCAGCTCGTTTTGGATAGTCATGCCGGACGGGGTTTTTCCACTGTAACAATTCCATAAAGGAACTCCCACTGCAATTGAGACTCTCCTCAGGGCCTCCTTTTCCAGAGGTCATCGGGCTACATGTAACATTTACGTAGGAGGATGTGACAAGGGGAAGAGAGTAAATCACATAAGCGGTCGCTCTTTGAATTTATAAAAGAAAAAAAAAATTAAAACCTATCATGAGATGGACATAGTGCGATGAAAACACTTGTGGTAAACTTACGGAGCAGCAATAGATGTCTTTAGATCCCCCAGGACGAGATTCTAAAGATAGCTACGATTCGCTGGCATTTATTAGGCAGCGAATTAATTTATTATATAGAAGCATTCTTGCCATCCCATGCTTTCTGGCAATCTTTGACGAAACGATGGTAAAATACGTTAAATTTCGCTTAGAAAGTATTTTTTTAGCACTGAATGTAAACAGCGAAAGCCTAAATGTTGGCTTTGGTTGCTTATGACTCGAAGAAACCGACAAATTAAAAAGGTCGTAAAAACTTAATGATGAAACTAAAAATACAATGAGAAATAAAATTAAATGCGAGCAACCTATTTTTTCCAAACTGATTTTAAAAGAACCACAGTTTCTTCAGAGCATGTTTCTAGTTATCGTCATCTGAATATTAACGTCATATATAATTGTAAGATATATATATATATATATATATATATATATATATATATATATATATATAATCAGTGTTACATGAACATCTTATATTATTTCTTACCGGAATAATATATTATATATGTCAAAAACGGTTGGCGAGTTGATATGATGCCAATGTTCTAAGCTGAATCAGCGAAGGATAAGAACCAGACCACAGTGGACGACAACCCAAGTTTCGGCCAGCGCGGATTAGTGCGTCCAACTGTAGTCCTGAGTTCTTTGTCCCCGCTGGTTGAGCCCACCGGGATGACGAACTTATTATCAACTAAAAATTCTCCTTCGGTAACATATAAGGAAAATATATTATTTCCGAGGGTAGAGCGAATTGATATTAAAGGGTTGTTTGTAGCTTACTGATTGCATATGAATCACGGTGATGGGATAAAAGTCATATATATGTGAGCAGAGAGAGTATATATATATATATTATATATATATATATATATATATATATATATATATATATATACACAAATGTATATACATAAGTATATGATTAGAAAAAGGCCTACAAAATAAGCAAAGATAGGTTTGATATTTAGGTAAGTAAACAAATAACACTGTGTATCAATAGCTCATAAAGCGCCACTAAAACCAGAATAACCTCTCTCTCTCTCTCTCTCCCCTCTCTCTCTCTCTCTCTCTCTAGCATTTTAAATCCTATCTCTCAGCGTGACTTTTTCGAGAACCTAAAAGGCGTGTCTTCAAGCACACTCCTCTCGCTCAGAAAATAATGGCCACGGAAACATAAGTCTCGGAAAGACTTCAAAACTTCAACTCCTTGTCTTCCATTTCCTCCCACTAGGAAAAAAAAAAGACTAAGAAAGGGCATTAATCAAACTAGCCGGTGAAATATATTTATGAATTATATACTGTAAAATGATATAGATTAGTATAATTCTATTAAGAGGGAAAATCTTTGTTTATGAAATTCTAAGAATAAATCACACTTCCGATTTTCTAAAAGAAAAAAAGTAGCTTACGAAATTCTAAAATGAGAAAATCACTAACTTTCTAAGTTCTAAAATGACAAAAAATAGGATATTTTAAAATGAGAAAAAGCTTACTGAAATTGTGATAAACGAAATGCAGGACATATACACGTAACATCCGAGACAAAAAAAATTAAACAGGATTGAAAATAATCAAAAAGGCATGAAAAACAAAGTAAAGTTTTTAAATAAACAGTTAAAAAGATGCGGCTCTAATATACATCCAGGGACCCAAAATTAAGCCAAAAAGTTCAGGAGGAACCTTCTACCTTGAGGAATAGGAAAGGGATGGGGGGATGCCGAGCGAGGGATGGGGTTTCCAAGGTTTCGAAAGATGAGGAAGGAAGAAGGAGTTTAGGAAGGATGGGGACGGATGGAGAAGGATGGAGGAGTTTAGGGCGGATAGCCAAGAGAGAGGGATGTCTGGGGAGGACGGAGAAGGCGGAGGGAGTGAAGGATGAGGAAAAAGATGGCTTCAGGGAGGATAGAGATGGGGGAAGGGTTTTAGGATATTTGGAGATGAGGAAAGAGTTGGGGATGGTATGAGACGAGAGGGGGTTGTTTTGGAAGGCTGGAAATGGGGAAGGGAGGAGACTACCGAGTAAGAAGGAGGAGGAGGTCAGGATGTGAGGAGGAGGAGGAGGATGAGGAGGAGGAGATGAGGGAGTTTCCTGAAGAAGGAATTTAGGAAGAATGACGAAGGGAAACAGGTCTGGGAGGAGGAGAGACAGGGAGCAAAGAAGGAATTTAGAAGAATGATTTAAGGGAAACAGGAGGAGGAGGAGGAGGAGGAGGAGGAGGAGAGGAGGAGGGGGAGGTGGTGGTGGTTCCAAAAACAAGAAGGGAAAAGGAGGCGGAGGGGGGGGGGCATAGGGAGAATGGAGTAAGAGTTAGAAGGGGGCTAGTCAAAGTCGATATTTAAGAGAGCCATTGAGGACGAACCGCTAATAGAGAGACAATAGCCAAAAGCTTCCACCAGGATGTCAAGTGGACTCTTCAAACGAACATCCCATCGTCATCATCGGTCCCTTGACATCACTGGTCACGTCAAGGAACGAAGCCAAGTGATGTCAACAGGGAGAAAAGGAAATACCAAAAGTATTAAAAGATGGCTACGAAAGCTCATCGAATTTTATAAGTCTACAAAAAAAAAAGAATTATTCGATATACGCTGCCAGTCACTCTCAAGTTTCAAATGTCACGAGCTTTCACCCATCCACGTAAGGAACAGACTCAACGTGGCTAATACATTGTGGTAATGTAATCAAATAATTCTTTTAATTATTTTACTGTTAGGTTACATGACAAAAGATTCAAAATGAAAAGCTTTCTAATGTAACCTACCAGCAAAATAGTTTTGACAAAAGCTTTATTTGAAATTTCTTTTCCAAATTTTTACTTCTAACAAAGAGCGTTCCTGAGGTCACTATATCCCCATACTCTACACTGGTGGAGAAGGATAATAAATTCTAATTAGCAAGATAGGGATTCCAGCTAAGGCCTCCCACCTTCTCAAGCACTTGTAAACACGGCACTTGCATATCTGGCTCTAATATATATTCCGGGTCCGAGTTTAATGTCACTTTAATTGCACCTGAAGCTCTTTCCTGTTAAAGACATCTCTCTCTCTGTACCAAGAAGGGTTTCCTGACTTCGTTTGCAAACGCCGCTTCACGAAAAGCAAGGCTTCTAAAACAGCTTCAGCTTTGAATGGGCAAATACATAATTGCATATTGAGAAATAAAAGATCTTTGTCTATATTTGTGATTAAAGAAAGAGTTCATACACTTCTGTTGGACGATTAATGCAACAAAGCTTAGCATTCTTGAGCAATTAGCAATGGTCACAATGAAGCACAAAGGCAAAATAAGAAGAACAGATAAGAAACATTTCGTAAAATGTCCACTGATGTACGACTCACATATTTTCATCTTGCGACGTAGGCAAAGATTCTGCATATTTGACAGTACTTGTTGTTATCTTCCATCGCATGCTTTCTCGCACCACTTACAGAGCACGTAATCTGATGCTGCCAGAAGAGTTTGTATTGCCCGCAAAACTTCCAATAGTTCCGAATGCTCTTGAGTTTTTGTTTTGCCACTTCTCAAACACTGTTCTCCCACTTCGATGTCTGCGGCCTCTCACGGCAGACAAAATTGGGCGACCTGAAGGATAAATTTTTTCGAAAAGGTCATTCTTATTGGGACCATCGTCGGGAGGTTATGTTAGACCATATTTTACACACTTATTTCAATCGAAAACTTCCGCTTTTACCTTGAGTGCCTGCGCTCAAGAAATCTGTACATGCTACTTGCTTACACGGCGTCCCCTTCCACTTTTTGTCTTTGTCGGTGGGAGGTACAGACTAAGCCTATTACTTCTTTATATGGCTTACCACGCCTTGAGAAACGGCTCATGTGGCATAAGGATGTTATGAATGCTGACGCTCACGAGTTTAAGAGGGGCTTTAATGCTCTTTTGTACATAGGGCCGTTCACCTAGCCTTCATATTGCTGACATTTTCTACAACTGTTCATGCATGCATTTTTTTTAGCTTTTCTTGATATGTTTTTCTCGCTTTCATTTTCAGATTGTTTCGTATGAAACCGAGTTTATTCCTGTCAGACTATGTTCCTGGTAACACCTGACGGGAATATTTATGAGTGAATAACTGGGAGGGAATTACAATTATGGTGTAAAGTTAGTTTTAACGGTTCTTAGGGAGTAGTTGAAAATCATTAAAAGATGCTGTGTGTGTGTGTGTGTGTGTGTGTGTGTGTGAGAGAGAGAGAGAGAGAGAGAGAGAGAGAGAGAGAGAGAGATTATTATAATGTTGATAATTACTTGCATAACATATTCATTACAATCTAAACGTTTCACATGAGATCTGTCTTCAAGTAACACCTTTCTACATTCAGTGCCAGATTAACGAGGGTATGAACTGAAATTCAGTAAATTAAATAAAATTAGTGGACTTGAGGTTACGTACCTTTATTTTGGAGATGGGCGCACTTACACAGAACACGGTAGTTCCTAAAATCCACGCACAATAGAAAGTTTCAGGCATTTCAAATAAAACCCTCTTAAGCTGATACAGTAACTGAATGGTTGCAATGAATGAAACGTAAAATGTGCTGATTGACTGATTTAAAATCTGAAGTAATTACCCAGAAATCCACCTAAGCTGATAAACTAATCCATTTTTTTTTTTTTGCAATGAATGAAACGCAGAATACAGTTTCGAGTGAATGAATACTTGAATGACCGAAATTTTGAAAACCTTAAAGGTATGTATTAAAAAAAAAAACGGAAAGCTGTCGAAAACATGTGGTCAACGATAAATAAGTTGAATATACTCGTATATTTCCAAATCACCAAATTAATTCAAATGAATTTAACCATCGTGAATGGCAATAAAACTGCCCAAAAAAGTATGGTTAGTGAAAATGAGTTCAAACAAACTGTGTCACTTATTCTGAAATGGTTTAAACGTTCATAATCACCAAATGCTTAAATCCGGAGCTCAAATTCAACAGCATCCCGTCTTAATTACCGACAGCTGCTACGGATTTTCCCAGAGATTAATCATCGTCATTATAGCAATGTAATGTTATTACCATCATCCTCGAAATTTTTCCGTGTAATCAACATTCTTCTTGTCAGTCGAGAGTACTGTGTAATTAGTAATGCTATTACAATATGTTGAATTGTTCTTAATACTAAATGATGTTTTACTGTAATCGACATTAATGTTCCTGTATTCTACGAATGTTACTACTTCTAGTACATTTATTATTATTATTATTATTATTATTATTATTATTATTATTATTATTATTATTATTATTATTATTATTATTATCATTATTATTTGGAAGATTACCCTGTCACTGGCCCCTGTGGGCTTGTTCCATGAATAGGGTTCATCTCCTGAATATTATAATAATAATAATAATACAATACACAATATTATTATTATTATTATTATTATTATTATTATTATTATTATTATTATTATTATATTATTATTTACTGCCACTAATGTTGTGGCAGGAACAATAATACAATAATAATAATAAACACAATACACACACACACAATAACTGTTAAGCACCCACACACAATAATTACGTACTATTCTTACAAAAAAAAAAACTGCCCATTTTCAGAATGACGCCACTGCCAGATGTTTACGTGATGTCACCTAGATTTCAATTAAGTCAAATTGAAGGGCTGTAATTAAATGACTGATGCAGGAAATTCAATTTCAGGAAAAGTTTATTACGCGTCTTTCGTCCGCCATTACAGAAAATTTACTTTTTCTTTCGATTAATTTCCGTAATTACTCGATCGCCTGCCTCGAGTGGCCCATTATTAAACATCTACGAAATCAATTAGGTCATATTTCATTCATTATGAAGGGCGGCAGCATCCTCGATTACCATATTCTCTCTCTCTCTCTCGCTCTCTCTCTTTTTTTCTCCGTTCATTTATTTTTAAAAATCGGACCTGGCCATTCGTCTCTCTCTCTCTCTCTCTCTCTCTTCTAGCCTCCTCAATACTTTAGCTCTCCCTCATTACTCTTTTCCCATAATACTTTCCCCTCTTCCCAAACATCTCCCAAACATATTAACTACGTACCCTTCCTCCTTTCTCTTCAACTTCTCCTCAATACCTTCTCCCATATTCCCTTTTCTCCTGATCCCCTCTTTCTCCCTTGTACTACCCCTACTCTCTAAACTTCTACCTCAACCTCCCCACCTCCCTCTTTCCCTCCTCCCACTCTCTCTCTGAGGAGCCACCGGGTGGCTTTAATCAATTCCAATCAGAGATCTTCAAAGCGGCATTCATGTCTTTGGTCCTTTATTACAAAACCAAAAGTAAACAAAACAAAGCTGACAAAGAACAGGTTCGCGGGATGGGCAAAGAGACGAATGCCAATTAGAAGAACATCTAACGAAACGAATGAATACATTAAGCAGCCTATACTGATTACGCGGGCGTGTGATCTATGTAAAGTATTTATCTATCTTTCTATTTATCTGTCTGTCTGTCTATCTATCTATCTATCTATCACACACAATTACATATGGTAGCCGGTGAGGACAGTTAGTCCTGGAGAGTTTGTAACTTCTGAATAAATATCTCCGCTAGATACCACCCAGTTTAAAAGAGGTTCTCTTATTAATTGTTTTAATGCACAGAACAACTGGGTAAGTGATAAAGTTTATATATACAGTATATATATACACACACACATATATATATATATATTAATACATATATATAATTATATATATATAATATATATATATATAATACATACACAAATACACATATATATACACATACATACATACATACCGGGCATGTACATACATATGAAATTCCTAGCCAATTCAAGTGATGAATAAACAAACACATAAATAAAGAGCCAACGGATACGAATAAAGAGGATAAAATAAGAAAGAAAAAGTCAAGGAGGAGGAGGAGAAGGAGGAGGCTGCACCGACTGCGTCCCCCCACCCCCACAGCGTCCCCACAAGGTCATTTAGTTGACCACTGATTTCTATTGGGTCCCCTGATGACGGCCAATTTGAGCAATATCGAAGATTGTGATTAAGACATTTCTCCTCATAACGACCTGGCAAGGAGACCAATACCGCTCGGAGGGAAAATATACACTTTTTTCTACTGCAAGGCTTATTGCTGATATATATAATACGTTGATCTTTAATACTGCTGCAATAACGATAAAAACTGCACGGCATAAATTTCTGTAAAAGCAAAATAAGCGATTAAACAAAATACAGAATAATCCTAGATCCGCAGGAAAATACATATTCATTTCCAATTCTGGAATTGAGAATAGAATTTAGGCTAAAGGCCAAGCCCTGGGAC
>NC_089742.1:40865512-40870512 GCF_040412425.1 Macrobrachium rosenbergii | reverse complement strand
TCCGAATTGCAACCTTTTTTTTTTTTTTTTTTACCTCTGAGATATATATTTATTTACATCTTGCTAAGTTTAGACACTAAGCAGGATATATCGTTCCAGGGGATGGTATGGCTTCATGCTGATAACAGAAATAAATTACGTTACGTTAGTATGGGAGTTAGTGTAAATATATGAAACAAATATATACACAAACGCTCATTATAGGATGAGGTTCCTAGCCCCATACCCAAATCCTTTGTTTGCAGTGTTTCACATTAAGATGAGGTGAATTATTATCACGGAAAGATTGCTTGACGTTAATCAGCTTCAAGTAATTAACAATAATTCGCCTCATCTTAACGTGAAACACTGCAAACAAAGGATTTGAGTATGGGGCTAGGAACCTCATCCTAAGAATCAATGTTACAAACTTGCAACAGACCTTGAGGGTCTAGGATTCTTAGAAGAGGGTCTCGCTGGGACCTTACGAAAACACAGTAAATTCTATTCATACAATACTATGTATGAAAACTTAATAAGAAAAAGAAATGATTACAAAATGAAATACAAAACATGCATAACACGTATGACAAGAGAAAAAATATCAAAACGATTTCAGGTTCATTTAATCAAATTATTTAATCTAACAAAAAAGTTAACGTGATTGCAATATAGCTAATTAGAGAGAGATTTACAAGTGTCCAAAAAATAAATAAAAATATGCATGCAAGGGTCATGACAGGATATTAAAAGTAATATTATCACAATTTTTCTAAAATCGTAGAGAGAGAGAGAGAGATGAGAGAAAGAAGAGAGAGAGAGAGAGAGAGAGTAGTCATGATATGATATTTGAGTACAATCATAATTTTCTGCAGACAAGAGAGAGAGAGAGAGAGAGAGAGAGAGAGAGAGAGAGAGAGAGAGAGAGAGAGATGAAAAACGAATGGGGGAGCCATTTAGTTTCTCGACATAAAAGGGGAAGACAGGGGGAAACGATGATGGTGGAGGTGGAGGAGGGGGGAAGGAGGGGATAGGGGAAAGGGAGGGGAGGGGGATTAGGGAAATGACTGCCCATAAGAAGAAAGACGTTCCAAAACAAAGGCTTTCCTCTTCCTCGAACGACAGAAACATCTGTGAACAAAATCAATACCTGTAGTAAATCTGTTGCAAACGTACCTTCCTCCAGGCACCTGCTACACACAGGTAGTCGTGTTTTTCCCGTGTCTTTTTTTCTATTTACAAAGAGTAAATAAATTATTTACCCATACGAATGGCAAATAAATCATTTTCACAGAGCTGCACAAAAACTGTTTTTATATTTAAAGTTAGCGTCGTTGTTAATGACAGCTGATCTTATTTTTTTTATTTCTCTCTGTCAAAAGAGCAAAACAAAATCATTTATTTATCTAACTATGATTTTTATTTTCCACAAAGTCAATGGCAATGTAGGAGATTAATTTAATGACAGCTGCTGTAAATTACTTCAGTAAAAAAAAAACCTACACACTGTACATATATTTTCCAGTCTTATATATACATATTTCATTTTTCATAATACTTCCCATACACCCTTTTCATGTTTACATAACAAACACTCCAAGGACAAGAGAAGACTGCAAACTCGTTTCCAATTCAGTTGCTTCAATGCACCTTTCATGTATACAATAAACAAAATAGACTTTCCTGTATTGTTTTCCTGTTGGTATAGGAACACGCCTTAGAAAGTTTATATAACATAACACGCTCATATATCCTGTTTTCTAAATATATAACAAATACGCTTTTGCAGCCTTGCACCGTGTTCGTATACAAAACGCCTTACGTCATGCTATCAACCTTGCGTAACAAACACCAACATACATGCGTACGTGATATGCAGGTAGACAAAACATAAAAAAAACACAAACACAGACACACAAAATCGCAAACAATAGGATACGGGGAGACAAACAAATCCAATCAGAAGAGAGGAACAAAAACACGGGCTTAACCTACGGAGGAAGGTAAACAGAACTTCAAATCATTCAACTTGCAACGGCGAGTTTCCAAGTCTAACCTGGATCCCCACCCAAACAAACGGTTCAGCCTGATCACATGTATCATACACGTTTCTGGAGATTCGAGAGCCCTATGGATCACCCTGTTTGGTTTGTTATTGCCTCCGCAAAGGAAGTAAGATTTTCAGTTCGGTGTTTGTTTATTAGTAGTTATGCGTGGTTTTTTAAGGACAGAATATAGAATTTAGGCTAAAGGCCAATCGCTGCTACCTATGATGTCATTCAGCGCTAAAACTAAAACTGAGAATAAGATCTGAAAGGTATAACAGAAGGAAAACCTCGCAGTTGCACTATGAATCAATTATTAGGAGAGGGAAGAAAGTAAGATGGAAGAAAGACAATATGAACGGAGGTACAATAATAGGAATGACGGGGGTTGCAGCTAGGAGCTGAAGGGACGCTGCAAGTAGCTTTAAGTAATGCCTACAGTGCACCGTATGAGGTGCACTGACGGCGCTACCCCCTTACGGGACTTAAAAAACTATTTAATCAAAAGGTGCTTTTTGTTGCTGGCAACAAGTGCTTAAAATTTTGAAGAGATATTAATTTACCCATTTTTGGTAGATCAAACCTTGGGGGATTGGGAGACGATGCGTTACTCGGTCTTGGCGGAGGTTTGCAGTCTCAGAACGACATCGCTTACACATTCTCTTCAGATCGAAAAAGCACAGTAATGAAACGCCTTCCGAGTTGAGCTTATATTGAGGTCGCGAGAATAACGAAAAAATGGTCAATAAAACACAGCTGAAGAAAAAATGTTTGAACCCAGTCAACTCTCTCTCCACGTACATTAGTAAGAATAATACTGATACAACATCGATGTTTCTTAGAACCTACCAGCACCATTAGGTTGCTGAAACTCCGGGCAATAAATAGAGGGGAAATAATATACATATATATATATATATATATATATATATATATATATATATATATGTGTGTGTGTGTGTGTGTGTGTGTGTGTGTGCATATACGTATGTATGAATTATCATATCACCGTGACATTTTGTATACACATACACTAAGCTATATATGTCGCTTAATATCCAATACAAAACAACATTTGTAGCTTAGCGTTTGTGTTTGTATGTATGTGTGTGCGTATATGTATGTATATATATGTGTATGAGTGCGTGTGTATAATGGGTGCCTCCACTGAAATTTACTAAACTTGGTTTACACGTACCTTGGTCGCCTTAGCGGGTTCAAATGGTCGTTACTGTCTCTGTTCTAAACTAATGACCATAATACTAAGACCTTGGACGCGCAAGCCTTGGAATTACAAGGTCGTTGCCATGGGTTATCCTGAATCCGCGTTGGGTGGAACAACCTCCTTCATCACCAAGATGAAGTAAGACAGCTAAGGAGTGGTGTAACCACAAACAAATAAATAAATAATTAAATACATACATATAATATATATACATATATTATATATACATATACAGTATATTATATATGTGCACACAAACATTAATCAACATAGGTCGTTTAATATCCACTTTTCTCTACCTCGGAAACAATGCCGAAGGAAATCATAACTGATAAGTGGTTCCTCAACTGGCGGATTCGGTCTACCGGCAGCGACCACCTACGACTTCAGTGACGGGAACTCTTACCACTGGGCTGATATTAAAAGACATCCGTAGCTTAATGTTCATGAACATTGAAAAATGTTACTGCCATGTGATAAGAATTATAATATACATATATTATATATATATACATATATATATATATATATATATATATATATATATATATATATATATATATATATATATACATACATACATACATACATACATACAAATACTTCATCACTCATTTTATTGTTTCTGAAGTTTTATTGTGAAACATCACTTAGAACCGACCCTTACGAAGCCTGTTGACTGAAGCCCGGATAAAAGGGTAGGGTTGAGCACGGAGGTAACGCCTTACCTAATATAAAAAAGTGGACCATAAATTTCCGTAACGACGTGAAATTCCTATGGGAAGCTACTCCCATGCGGAGTAACAGAGCCGCACTTAATACAGAAACGGTGTCTCCCATATTCCTCAAATGGGAGATGGGGTGGGGGGGAAGAAGGAGCAAGAGGAGTGCTATTAGGTTCTAATGGGAGATTCCCTCCCCCATTTAATGGCTGCCCTCGAAGCCAGACCCAGGCAGGCTGTCGATGATCGCAGTAATGGACGCATTATGGTTTTAAGGCTCCGTCGCCTCTAGAAATACAGCTGCTCCCCCTGTCATATTTCACCGTTTTTTCGGGGAGGGGACTTATTGGAAAGGTGGAAATTCTCGGCGTGCGGTGCAGAAGCCCTGCGCCAGAAGGGTTGTAAAAACCGTGATCAAAGCATACGGAAGAAATGAAGATTTTTTTTTTTTTAGATTAAAGTTACGTGTGTGTGTCACAAGACACCAGAACCAAAGGCGCGCACACACACACAAACCTATAGAGAGAGAGAGAGAGAGAGAGAGAGAGAGAGAGAGAGAGAGAGAGAGAGAGAGAGAGAGAGACTGGGTGGTTAGCCACCATCTCATCCCAAAATCTGGGTTTAAAAACTGCCTAATCGTATATATAATTTCACATACACACACACATACATACATACATATATATATATATATATATATATATATATATATATATATATATATATATATATATATATATACATATATAAATAAATATATATAAATGTATATATATATATATATATATATATATATATATATATATATATATATATATATATATAGTTTATATATATACAGTATATATAACTAATGTCCTTGTCTCTATTCTCCATTACTTTTTTGGTTACACAAAATGGGTTCATACCTGGGCCAATTTTCTGACTTTTTCTTTTCTCGACAGTTCTGGGGATCACTAAGCAGCTTTTATTCCCCAACAAGAGATGTAACAGCAGCCTTAACGTCTTCCAAGAACGAGTAAAAGAGGG